>NC_136058.1:376866493-377006493 GCF_964261635.1 Lissotriton helveticus
GCATGGGACGCCTCCCCGGTCCCTCCGGACCCCGTCCCGGGCACCCTGCCACGCAGCAGGACCAAGGACAGAGCCCGGGGTGGGGAGGCCGCCCTCCCCGGGCCCTCAGGGGCCCTAGCCACTGCTCCTGAACCCAGCCAAGCAAGGGGAGGCTCCCCGGGCACATCGGAACCCCTTCCCGGGCCCTTGGCCGTGCGGCAGGCTGGGAGACAGGGCCCAGGGCTGGAGCACCCGACCCGGGGCCCGCCCGGGCCCCTGGACCCAGCCGGGGCTCCCAAGCCCGGAGGCGCATGGGACGCCTCCCCATTCCCTCCAGACCCCGTCCCGGGCACCCTGCCACGCAGCAGGACCAAGGACAGAGCCCGGGGTGGGGAGGCCGCCCTCCCCGGGCCCTCAGGGGCCCTAGCCACTGCTCCTGAACCCAGCCAAGCAAGGGGAGGCTCCCCGGGCACATCGGAACCCCTTCCCGGGCCCTTGGCAGTGCGGCAGTCTGGGAGACAGGGCCCAGGGCCGGAGCACCCGACCCGGGGCCCGGCCGGGCCCCTGGACGCAGCCGGGGCTCCCAAGCCCGGAGGTGCATGGGACGCCTCCCCGGTCCCTCCGGACCCCGTCCCGGGCACCCTGCCACGCAGCAGGACCAAGGACAGAGCCCGGGGTGGGGAGGCCGCCCTCCCCGGGCCCTCAGGGGCCCTAGCCACTGCTCCTGAACCCAGCCAAGCAAGGGGAGGCTCCCCGGGCACATCGGAACCCCTTCCCGGGCCATTGGCAGTGCGGCAGGCTGGGAGACAGGGCCCTGGGCCGGAGCACCCGACCCGGGGCCCGGCCGGGCCCCTGGACCCAGCCGGGGCTCCCAAGCCCGGAGGTGCATGGGACGCCTCCCCGGTCCCTCCGGACCCCGTCCCGGGCACCCTGCCATGCAGCAGGACCAAGGACAGAGCCCGGGGTGGGGAGGCCGCCCTCCCCGGGCCCTCAGGGGCCCTAGCCACTGCTCCTGAACCCAGCCAAGCAAGGGGAGGCTCCCCGGGAACAACGGAACCCATTCCTAGGCCCTTGGCAGTGCGGTAGGCTGGGAGACAGGGACCAGGGCCGGAGCACCCGACCCGGGGCCCGCCCGGGCCCCTGGACCGAGCCGGGGCTCCCAAGCCCGGAGGTGCATGGGACGCCTCCCCGGTCCCTCCGGACCCCGTCCCGGGCACCCTGCCACGCAGCAGGACCAAGGACAGAGCCCGGGGTGGGGAGGCCGCCCTCCCCGGGCCCTCAGGGGCCCTAGCCACTGCTCCTGAACCCAGCCAAGCAAGGGGAGGCTCCCCGGGAACAACGGAACCCATTCCTAGGCCCTTGGCAGTGCGGTAGGCTGGGAGACAGGGACCAGGGCCGGAGCACCCGACCCGGGGCCCGCCCGGGCCCCTGGACCCAGCCGGGGCTCCCAAGCCCGGAGGCGCATGGGACGCCTCCCCGGACCCATGGAGCCCGTCCTGGGCATTGAACCATGCCGTTGGCCTGGAGAAGGGAGCCCCGGACGCCCGGGGGAGGACTGCCCGGTACCCGTGGAGCCCTTCCCGGGTACTTTGCAACGCCGTTGGCCTCCTGGAGATGGGTGCCCCGAACGCCCGGGGGGTGGGCTGCCCGGGACCCGTGGAGCCCGTCCTGGGCACTCTGACCTGCTGTTGGCCCGGGGGAGGGACCCCAGACGACCGGGACCCGTGGAGCCCGTCCTTGGCACTCTGACAAGCCGTTGGCCCGGGGAAGGGAGCCCCAGACGACCGGGACCTGTGGAGCCCGTCCTGGGCACTCCTGTATGCCGTTGGCCCGGGGAAGGGAGCCCCGGACGTCCGGGACCCGTGGAGCCCGTCCTGGGCACTCCTGTATGCCGTTGGCCCGGGGAAGGGAGCCCCGGACGTCCGGGACCCGTGGAGCCCGTCCTGGGCACTCTGAAATGCTTTGGCCCGGGGAAGGGAGCCCCGGACACCCGGGGGGGAGGACTGCCCGGGACCCGTGGAACTCGTCCTGGGCACTCTGACATGACGCTGGCCCGGGGAAGGGTGCCCCGGACTCCCGGGGCCCGTGGAGCCCGTCCTGGGCACTCTGACAAGCCGTTGGCCCGGGGAAGGGAGACCTGGACGCCCGGAACCCGTGGAGCCCGTCCTGGGCACTCTGAAATGCTTTGGCCCGGGGAAGGGAGCCCCGGACGCCCGGGGGAGGACTGCCCGGGACCCGTGGAACTGGTCCTGGGCACTCTGACATGCCGCTGGCCCGGGGAAGGGTGCCCCGGATGACCGGGGCCCGTGGAGCCCGTCCTGGGCACTCTGCCATGCCGTCAGCCTGGATGGAGCCCCGAACGCCCGGGGGGGCGAAGGCCCGGGACGCATGGAGCCTGTCCCGGGCACTCTGCCATGCCGTCGGCCTGGATGGAGCACCGGACGCCCGGGGGACGACTGCCCAAGAGCCATGGAGCCCGTCCTGGGCAATTTGACATGCAGTTGGCCTGGAGGAAGGAAGCTCCGGGTGGCCTAGGGAGGTGTTGCCCAGGCATATCCCATCTGGTCCCCATGGCAGAGAACCACCAACCCTGGAGGGGTGTCCGGGCATACCCTGCCCCATAGTAATCCGGAGGCAAATTACCCCCCTTTCTTGCAATCTGTGCACGCGAGGTGACAGAGGGGACCCAAGGCGTGAAAGAACCCGACCTCATGGAGCCCTCGCTGGGATCCGGGAGGCGAATGGCACCTCATTAAGACTTCCAGGGAAGTTCGGCCATCTGGTCCCCCCCATAGGAAAGCGTTGCGGGCGACCAGATGCCCGAGGGGATCCGGGCGACCAGATGGCCGAGGGAATCCGGGCGACCAGATGGCTGGGCATGGAGGTGAAGCCGCCTGGACTCTTCCCCACCCCGTCCCCGTCCCGGGACGAATGCCCGGGACGCATGGAGCCCGTCCTGGCCACTTGACGTCCCGTCCTGGGCATTGAACCATGCCGTCGGCCTGGAGAAGGGAGCCCCCGGACGCCCGGGGGAGGACTGCCCGGTACCCGTGGAGCCCTTCCCGGGTACTTTGCAACGCCGTTGGCCTCCTGGAGATGGGTGCCCCGGATGCCCGGGGGTGGGCTGCCCGGGACCCATGGAGCCCGTCCTGGGCACTTTTACATGCCGTCGGCCTTGAGGTGGGTGCCCTGGACGCCCGGGGGAGGCCTGCCCGGGACCCGTGGAGCCCCTCCCGGGTACTTTGCCAATGCCGTTGGCCTCATGGAGATGGGTGCCCCGGACGCCCGGGGGGAGGACTGCCCGGTACCCGTGGAGTCCTTTCCGGGTACTTTGCAACGCCGTTGGCCTCCTGGAGATATGTGCCCCGAACGCCCGGGGGGAGGGCTGTCCGGGGCCCATGGGGCCCGTCCTGGGCACTGTGACATGCCGTCGGCCTGGAGGTGGGAGCCCCGGACGAGCGGGGGAAGGCTGCCCGGGACCCGTGGAGCCCTTCCCGGGTACTTTGCCATCCCGTTGGCCTCCTGGAGATGGGTGCCCCGGACGCCCGGGGGAGGTCTGTCCGGGGCCCATGGAGCCCGTCCTGGGCAGTGTGACATGCCGTCGGCCTAAAGGTGGGAGCCCCGGACGCCCGGGGGAAGGCTGCCCGGGACCCGTGGAGCCCTTCCCGGGTACTTTGCCATCCCGTTGGCCTCATGGAGATGGGTGCCCCGGACGCCCAGGGGAGGTCTGTCCGGGACACGTGGAGCCCGTCCTGGGCATTGAGCCATGCCGTTGGCCCGGAGAATGGAGCCCCCAGACGCCCGGGAGAGGTGTTGCCCAGGCATATCTCATCTGGTCCCCCGGGCAGAGAACCACCAGCCCTGGAGAGGTGTCCGGGCGTACCCTGCCCCTAGTAATCCGGAGGGAAATTACCCCCCTTTCTTGCAATCCGTGCACGCGAGGTGACAGAGGGGACCCAAGGCGTAAAAGAACCCGACCTCATGGAGCCCTAGCTGGGATCCAGGAGCCGAATGGCACCTCATCGGGACTTCCAGGGAAGCCCGGCCATCTGGTCGCCCCATTGGAAAGCATCGCGGGCGACCAGAGGGCCGGGATCGAAAGGACTCCCAGCTCCCCATCCATCCCAAGCCTTCGCGGTAGGGTTCCTGACTGCCTGCCCACGCAAGGCAGGGCTCTTGGACCCCGGCTGGGCCTCAGGCGCAGGTTGGACCACCGGAGCTCTAGGGCCCGGACGACCTGGGGGAGGAATGCCCGGGACCCGTGGAGCCCGTCCTGGGTACTTTGACATGCCGTCGGCCTGGAGGTGGGTGCCCCGGACGCCCCGGGGGAAGCTGCCCGGGACCCATGGAGCCCGTCCTGGGTACTTTGACATTCCGTCGGCCTGGAGGTGGGAGCCCCGGACGCCCGGGGGGAGGTCTGCCCGGGACCCATGGAGCCCGTCCTGGGTACTTTGCCAATGCCGTTGGCCTCATGGAGATGGGTGCCCCGGACGCCCGGGGGACGAATGCCCGGGACGCATGGAGCCCGTCCTGGGCACTTTTCCATGCCTTCGGCCTGGAGCCCCCAGACACCCAGGGGAGGACCACCGTGAAAACCATGGAGCCCGACCCGGGCACTCTGCCATACCGTCAGCCTAGATGGAGCCCCGGACGCCCAGGGGACGAATGCCCGGGACGCAAGGAGCCCGTCCTGGGCACTTTTCAATGCCGTCAGCCTGGATGGAGCCCCGGACGCCCGGGGGACGACTGCCCAGGAGCCATGGAGCCCGTCCTGGGCAATTTGACATGCAGTTGGCCTGGAGGAAGGAAGCCCCGGGTGGCCTAGGGAGGTGTTGCCCAGGCATAGCCCATCTGGTCCCCATGGCAGAGAACCACCAGCCTCGGAGGGGTGTCCGGGCGTACCCTTCTCCCTAGTAATCCGGAGGAAAATTACCCCCTTTTCTTGTAATCTGTGCACGCGAGGTGACAGAGGGGACCCAAGGCGCGAATGTACCCAACCTCCTGGAGCCCTCGCTGGGATCCGGGCGGCGAATGGCACCTCATCGGGACTTCCAGGGAAGTTCGGCCATCTGGTCGCCCCATAGGAAAGCGTTGCGGGCGACCAGATGCCCGAGGGGATCCGGGCGACCAGATGGCCGAGGGAATCTGGGCGATCAGATGGCTGGACACGGAAGTGAAGCCGCCTGGACTCTCCCGACCCTGTCCCCGTCCCCGTGCCCGTGCCCGGGATGCATGGAGCCCGTCCTGGGCACTTTTCCATGCCTTCGGCCTGGAGCCCCCAGACACCCAGGGGAGGACCACCGTGAAAGCCATGGAGCCCGACCCGGGCACTCTGCCATGCCGTCGGCCTGGATGGAGCCCCGGACGCCCGGGGGACAAATGCCCGGGACGCATGGAGCCCGTCCTGGGCACTTTTCCATGCCTTCGGCATGGAGCGCCCCGACACCCTGGGGAGGACCACCCTGGAAACCATGGAGCCCGACCCGGGCACTCTGCCATGCCGTCGGCCTGGATGGAGCCCCGGACGCCCGGGGGACAAATGCCCGGGACGCATGGAGCCCGTCCTGGGTACTTTTCCATGCCGTCGGCCAGGAGCCCCCTGACACCCAGGGGAGGACCACCGTGAAAACCATGGAGCCCGACCCGGGCACTCTGCCATACCGTCAGCCTGGATGTAGCCCCGGACGCCCGGGGGACGAATGCCCGGGACGCATGGAGCCCGTCCCGGGCACTCTGCCATGCCGTCCCGACAAATTCGTACGGACTCCTAACCTTCCGACACGGATCGGAATCGAGCCCTTTCTGACCCAGCAGATTTCAGGTTGATTTGCTATATACTTTACGTACGATTTTATGGGGGCCGATTCCGATCCGGTACGTAAAAGCAAATATGACCGACATGTCGGACAACCACGTACACCCAGGGGATAGGACTGCCCGGGTCACATGGACCCCGTCCTGGGCACTCTGATCTGCCGCCGGCGCCGGGGATCGAACCGTGATCACCAGATGGGGATATCCCAAAAATCTGGCATGGATACGGCCCGCCAGGACAGGTTTGGGCACCCCTGCATCTTTCCTTAGACTCAATATATATCTTGATATGTATGTGCCTGCCTGGAGCTTGTCTTATATAAGCCATCATCATGTGAAACTTTGGCGTTGTCATGTCTGCTGCGTACACTTTGTTCATATGTGTACAATTTAAGTGTGTGCACCTGATCACTGTCTTGGACAGAGCTATGCCTGTGAACTCCCCATGTGAAGCATTGGTGGTTCAGTGGTAGAATTCTCGCCTGCCACGCGGGAGGCCCGGGTTCGATTCCCGGCCAATGCAAGGCTGCGTTCCTTTGACTTTGTTTTCAAAAGGAAATATATGAACTCAGTGGGGAATAAAATGGTAAGCAGTGACCCCGACGTGATTTGACCACGCAACCTTCTGATCTGGAGTCAGACGCGCTACCGTTGCGCCACAAGGTCCTTACACTTACAGCCTTCAAGCCAGATCAACAAATGCTGATGGCCTTTTGACTTATTTTCCCCTCCTCATATGCCTACAGTTGTATTACAGGGCTAGGCCTTTTGTTTTCTATCCTAATTATGAAATTGACTGCAGGTGCAGAGAGAACGCAGAGGATTGAAATGTTCAGATAAAGGGTCTTAAGCAGGAGAGAGCAGAGGTACGTATCTGTGTTTCATTAAAGTGTTTCATGCCGGCAAAAAGGATACTTCCCTGGGTGGGCTTGAACCACCAACCTTTCTGTTAACAACCGAACGCGCTAACCATTTGCACCACAGAGGTTAATAACTGTAGCACAGTTCCTGAGACTCAATATATATCTTGATAATTGTGTGCCTGCCTGGAGCTTGTGTTATATAATGCGTCTTTATGCCATACAGCATTTCTCATTTGCTTAGTGTCTTGTTATTGTTGGACGTAATGATGAATAGACTACTGTCTAATGGTCTTAGAGCCAGTATTACTACCGGTCCCAGTGTATGAGACACATACATGACTTTTCTGTTGCCTGCTTAGCATAGCTCCCTGCTCCTCTGTAGGTGTGCTACCAGCCAGTAAGGCGTGTGCCTTGCCCATCAGATGTGTTATGTTAGAATTGACTTCTCTGTGAGCAAAGTCTCCCTCCCATAGCAGGTGCTTTCTCTGAACTCTTGACTTGTAAGACTGCTGGGAAAGGCCCTCCCTAGCCCCTCACTCAGATAGATACATTTACCTTCAGAGCTCAGCTTTGGAGAAAGAGATTGGGGAGAGAGCAAATAGGGGAAGGCCCATGGTGCACACTTTATTTTACATAAAAGCTGGGGCTTGTGGGAGGACAGGGACAAGAGGGTTCTCAGGGAAAGAAATCCCAGGAGTATTGATGGCTAGGCCCTGAAACACAACAATCCCGGATTGGCAAGGCACAATATGCCTGTGCAACAGGCCTGACCCTAGGCTTCCGGAGTTCTTGGTCACAAAAGGCTCCAGTGATCTAAGCCCGACCAGGGCTGTGCCCGACCAGGGCTGTAGGCCGCGTTGGGAGCGCGTTAGGGACGCAGGGCGCAGAACTCTGCCCGTTTCACCCCAGCATTTAGGGGAGGACACAGAATCTGGGAAAGCCAGTGGGAAGGATTTTCCAGGAGGAGAGTTCAGTGAGATAATCTAAAAAACAATAGTGCTGGTGATCTGGCGGGTGCATTCTGTGAACCACTTTTGTCGGGAGCAGCCTGCCATCATGCCCTGATAAACACAACTCTAGTCCCAAGCCAGTGACCTCAGCAAATGCAAAGACATTCATAGTTATAGTCTCCTGCATCTGATTCTTGCCATCTTCATGTGAAACGTTGGCGTTATCATGTCTGCTGCGCACACTTTGTTCATATGTGTACAATTTAAGTGTGTGCACCTGATCACTGTCTTGGGCAGAGCTCTGCCTGTGAACAACCCATGTGAAGCATTGGTGGTTCAGTGGTAGAATTCACGCCTGCCACGCGGGAGGCCCGGGTTCGATTCCCGGCCAATGCAAGACTGCTTTCTTTTGACTTTGTTTTCGAAAGGAAATATATGACCTCAGTGGGGAATAAAATGGTAAGCAGTGACCCCGACGTGATTTGAACACGCAACCTTCTGATCTGGAGTCAGACGCGCTACCGTTGCGCCACAAGGTCCTTACACTTACAGCTTTCGGAGCCAGATCAACAAATGCTGTGGGCCTTTTGACTTATTTTCCCCTCCTCATATGCCTACAGTTGTATTACAGAGCTTGACCTTTTGTTTTCTATCCTAATTATGAAATTGACTGCAGGTGCCGAGAGAACGCAGAGAATTGAAATATTCAGGGAAAGGGTGTCCAGCAGGAGAGAGCAAAGGTATGTATCTGTTTTCCATTCAAGTGTTTCATTCAGGCAAAATAATACGTCCCTGGGTGGGCTTGAACCACCAACCTTTCGGTTAACAGCCGAACGCGCTAACCGATTGCGCCACAGAGACGAGTGACTACAGCATCTTTCCTTAGACTCAATATATATCTTGATATGTATGTGCCTGCCTGGAGCTTGTCTTATATAAGCCATCATCATGTGAAACTTTGGCGTTGTCATGTCTGCTGCGTACACTTTGTTCATATGTGTACAATTTAAGTGTGTGCACCTGATCACTGTCTTGGACAGAGCTATGCCTGTGAACTCCCCATGTGAAGCATTGGTGGTTCAGTGGTAGAATTCTCGCCTGCCACGCGGGAGGCCCGGGTTCGATTCCCGGCCAATGCAAGGCTGCGTTCCTTTGACTTTGTTTTCGAAAGGAAATATATGAACTCAGTGGGGAATAAAATGGTAAGCAGTGACCCCGACGTGATTTGACCACGCAACCTTCTGATCTGGAGTCAGACGCGCTACCGTTGCGCCACAAGGTCCTTACACTTACAGCCTTCAAGCCAGATCAACAAATGCTGATGGCCTTTTGACTTATTTTCCCCTCCTCATATGCCTACAGTTGTATTACAGGGCTAGGCCTTTTGTTTTCTATCCTAATTATGAAATTGACTGCAGGTGCAGAGAGAACGCAGAGGATTGAAATGTTCAGATAAAGGGTCTTAAGCAGGAGAGAGCAGAGGTACGTATCTGTGTTTCATTAAAGTGTTTCATGCCGGCAAAAAGGATACTTCCCTGGGTGGGCTTGAACCACCAACCTTTCTGTTAACAACCGAACGCGCTAACCATTTGCACCACAGAGGTTAATAACTGTAGCACAGTTCCTGAGACTCAATATATATCTTGATAATTGTGTGCCTGCCTGGAGCTTGTGTTATATAATGCGTCTTTATGCCATACAGCATTTCTCATTTGCTTAGTGTCTTGTTATTGTTGGACGTAATGATGAATAGACTACTGTCTAATGGTCTTAGAGCCAGTATTACTACCGGTCCCAGTGTATGAGACACATACATGACTTTTCTGTTGCCTGCTTAGCATAGCTCCCTGCTCCTCTGTAGGTGTGCTACCAGCCAGTAAGGCGTGTGCCTTGCCCATCAGATGTGTTATGTTAGAATTGACTTCTCTGTGAGCAAAGTCTCCCTCCCATAGCAGGTGCTTTCTCTGAACTCTTGACTTGTAAGACTGCTGGGAAAGGCCCTCCCTAGCCCCTCACTCAGATAGATACATTTACCTTCAGAGCTCAGCTTTGGAGAAAGAGATTGGGGAGAGAGCAAATAGGGGAAGGCCCATGGTGCACACTTTATTTTACATAAAAGCTGGGGCTTGTGGGAGGACAGGGACAAGAGGGTTCTCAGGGAAAGAAATCCCAGGAGTATTGATGGCTAGGCCCTGAAACACAACAATCCCGGATTGGCAAGGCACAATATGCCTGTGCAACAGGCCTGACCCTAGGCTTCCGGAGTTCTTGGTCACAAAAGGCTCCAGTGATCTAAGCCCGACCAGGGCTGTGCCCGACCAGGGCTGTAGGCCGCGTTGGGAGCGCGTTAGGGACGCAGGGCGCAGAACTCTGCCCGTTTCACCCCAGCATTTAGGGGAGGACACAGAATCTGGGAAAGCCAGTGGGAAGGATTTTCCAGGAGGAGAGTTCAGTGAGATAATCTGAAACACAATAGTGCTGGTGATCTGGCGGGTGCATTCTGTGAACCACTTTTGTCGGGAGCAGCCTGCCATCATGCCCTGATAAACACAACTCTAGTCCCAAGCCAGTGACCTCAGCAAATGCAAAGACATTCATAGTTATAGTCTCCTGCATCTGATTCTTGCCATCTTCATGTGAAACGTTGGCATTATCATGTCTGCTGCGCACACTTTGTTCATATGTGTACAATTTAAGTGTGTGCACCTGATCACTGTCTTGGGCAGAGCTCTGCCTGTGAGCAACCCATGTGAAGCATTGGTGGTTCAGTGGTAGAATTCTCGCCTGCCACGCGGGAGGCCCGGGTTCGATTCCCGGCCAATGCAAGACTGCTTTCTTTTGACTTTGTTTTCGAAAGGAAATATATGACCTCAGTTGGGAATAAAATGGTAAGCAGTGACCCCGACGTGATTTGAACACGTAACCTTCTGATCTGGAGTCAGACGCGCTACCGTTGCGCCACGAGGTCCTTACACTTACCGCTTTCGGAGCCAGATCAACAAATGCTGTGGGCCTTTTGACTTATTTTCCCCTCCTCATATGCCTACAGTTGTATTACAGAGCTTGACCTTTTGTTTTCTATCCTAATTATGAAATTGACTGCAGGTGCCGAGAGAACGCAGAGAATTGAAATATTCAGGTAAAGGTTGTCCAGCAGGAGAGAGCAAAGGTATGTATCTGTTTTCCATTCAAGTGTTTCATGCAGGCAAAATAATACGTCCCTGGGTGGGCTTGAACCACCAACCTTTCGCTTAACAGCCGAATGCGCTAACCGATTGCGCCACAGAGACGAGTGACTACAGCATCTTTCCTTAGACTCAATATATATCTTGATATGTATGTGCCTGCCTGGAGCTTGTCTTATATAAGCCATCATCATGTGAAACTTTGGCGTTGTCATGTCTGCTGCGCACACTTTGTTCATATGTGTACAATTTAAGTGTGTGCACCTGATCACTGTCTTGGACAGAGCTATGCCTGTGAACTCCCCATGTGAAGCATTGGTGGTTCAGTGGTAGAATTCTCGCCTGCCACGCGGGAGGCCCGGGTTCGATTCCCGGCCAATGCAAGGCTGCGTTCCTTTGACTTTGTTTTCGAAAGGAAATATATGAACTCAGTGGGGAATAAAATGGTAAGCAGTGACCCCAACGTGATTTGACCACGCAACCTTCTGATCTGGAGTCAGACGCGCTACCGTTGCGCCACAAGGTCCTTACACTTACAGCCTTCAAGCCAGATCAACAAATGCTGATGGCCTTTTGACTTATTTTCCCCTCCTCATATGCCTACAGTTGTATTACAGGGCTAGGCCTTTTGTTTTCTATCCTAATTATGAAATTGACTGCAGGTGCAGAGAGAACGCAGAGGATTGAAATGTTCAGATAAAGGGTCTTAAGCAGGAGAGAGCAGAGGTACGTATCTGTGTTTCATTAAAGTGTTTCATGCCGGCAAAAAGGATACTTCCCTGGGTGGGCTTGAACCACCAACCTTTCTGTTAACAACCGAACGCGCTAACCATTTGCACCACAGAGGTTAATAACTGTAGCACAGTTCCTGAGACTCAATATATATCTTGATAATTGTGTGCCTGCCTGGAGCTTGTGTTATATAATGCGTCTTTATGCCATACAGCATTTCTCATTTGCTTAGTGTCTTGTTATTGTTGGACGTAATGATGAATAGACTACTGTCTAATGGTCTTAGAGCCAGTATTACTACCGGTCCCAGTGTATGAGACACATACATGACTTTTCTGTTGCCTGCTTAGCATAGTTCCCTGCTCCTCTGTAGGTGTGCTACCAGCCAGTAAGGCGTGTGCCTTGCCCATCAGATGTGTTATGTTAGAATTGACTTCTCTGTGAGCAAAGTCTCCCTCCCATAGCAGGTGCTTTCTCTGAACTCTTGACTTGTAAGACTGCTGGGAAAGGCCCTCCCTAGCCCCTCACTCAGATAGATACATTTACCTTCAGAGCTCAGCTTTGGAGAAAGAGATTGGGGAGAGAGCAAATAGGGGAAGGCCCATGGTGCACACTTTATTTTACATAAAAGCTGGGGCTTGTGGGAGGACAGGGACAAGAGGGTTCTCAGGGAAAGAAATCCCAGGAGTATTGATGGCTAGGCCCTGAAACACAACAATCCCGGATTGGCAAGGCACAATATGCCTGTGCAACAGGCCTGACCCTAGGCTTCCGGAGTTCTTGGTCACAAAAGGCTCCAGTGATCTAAGCCCGACCAGGGCTGTGCCCGACCAGGGCTGTAGGCCGCGTTGGGAGCGCGTTAGGGACGCAGGGCGCAGAACTCTGCCCGTTTCACCCCAGCATTTAGGGGAGGACACAGAATCTGGGAAAGCCAGTGGGAAGGATTTTCCAGGAGGAGAGTTCAGTGAGATAATCTGAAACACAATAGTGCTGGTGATCTGGCGGGTGCATTCTGTGAACCACTTTTGTCGGGAGCAGCCTGCCATCATGCCCTGATAAACACAACTCTAGTCCCAAGCCAGTGACCTCAGCAAATGCAAAGACATTCATAGTTATAGTCTCCTGCATCTGATTCTTGCCATCTTCATGTGAAACGTTGGCATTATCATGTCTGCTGCGCACACTTTGTTCATATGTGTACAATTTAAGTGTGTGCACCTGATCACTGTCTTGGGCAGAGCTCTGCCTGTGAGCAACCCATGTGAAGCATTGGTGGTTCAGTGGTAGAATTCTCGCCTGCCACGCGGGAGGCCCGGGTTCGATTCCCGGCCAATGCAAGACTGCTTTCTTTTGACTTTGTTTTCGAAAGGAAATATATGACCTCAGTTGGGAATAAAATGGTAAGCAGTGACCCCGACGTGATTTGAACACGTAACCTTCTGATCTGGAGTCAGACGCGCTACCGTTGCGCCACGAGGTCCTTACACTTACAGCTTTCGGAGCCAGATCAACAAATGCTGTGGGCCTTTTGACTTATTTTCCCCTCCTCATATGCCTACAGTTGTATTACAGAGCTTGACCTTTTGTTTTCTATCCTAATTATGAAATTGACTGCAGGTGCCGAGAGAACGCAGAGAATTGAAATATTCAGGGAAAGGGTGTCCAGCAAGAGAGAGCAAAGGTATGTATCTGTTTTCCATTCAAGTGTTTCATTCAGGCAAAATAATACGTCCCTGGGTGGGCTTGAACCACCAACCTTTCGGTTAACAGCCGAACACGCTAACCGATTGCGCCACAGAGACGAGTGACTACAGCATCTTTCCTTAGACTCAATATATATCTTGATATGTATGTGCCTGCCTGGAGCTTGTCTTATATAAGCCATCATCATGTGAAACTTTGGCGTTGTCATGTCTGCTGCGCACACTTTGTTCATATGTGTACAATTTAAGTGTGTGCACCTGATCACTGTCTTGGACAGAGCTATGGCTGTGAACTCCCCATGTGAAGCATTGGTGGTTCAGTGGTAGAATTCTCGCCTGCCACGCGGGAGGCCCGGGTTCGATTCCCGGCCAATGCAAGGCTGCGTTCCTTTGACTTTGTTTTCAAAAGGAAATATATGAACTCAGTGGGGAATAAAATGGTAAGCAGTGACCCCGACGTGATTTGACCACGCAACCTTCTGATCTGGAGTCAGACGCGCTACCATTGCGCCACAAGGTCCTTACACTTACAGCCTTCAAGCCAGATCAACAAATGCTGATGGCCTTTTGACTTATTTTCCCCTCCTCATATGCCTACAGTTGTATTACAGGGCTAGGCCTTTTGTTTTCTATCCTAATTATGAAATTGACTGCAGGTGCAGAGAGAACGCAGAGGATTGAAATGTTCAGATAAAGGGTCTTAAGCAGGAGAGAGCAGAGGTACGTATCTGTGTTTCATTAAAGTGTTTCATGCCGGCAAAAAGGATACTTCCCTCGGTGGGCTTGAACCACCAACCTTTCTGGTAACAACCGAACGCGCTAACCATTTGCACCACAGAGGTTAATAACTGTAGCACAGTTCCTGAGACTCAATATATATCTTGATAATTGTGTGCCTGCCTGGAGCTTGTGTTATATAATGCGTCTTTATGCCATACAGCATTTCTCATTTGCTTAGTGTCTTGTTATTGTTGGACGTAATGATGAATAGACTACTGTCTAATGGTCTTAGAGCAAGTATTACTACCGGTCCCAGTGTATGAGACACATACATGACTTTTCTGTTGCCTGCTTAGCATAGCTCCCTGCTCCTCTGTAGGTGTGCTACCAGCCAGTAAGGCGTGTGCCTTGCCCATCAGATGTGTTATGTTAGACTTGACTTCTCTGTGAGCAAAGTCTCCCTCCCATAGCAGGTGCTTTCTCTGAACTCTTGACTTGTAAGACTGCTGGGAAAGGCCCTCCCTAGCCCCTCACTCAGATAGATACATTTACCTTCAGAGCTCAGCTTTGGAGAAAGAGATTGGGGAGAGAGCAAATAGGGGAAGGCCCATGGTGCACACTTAATTTTACATAAAAGCTGGGGCTTGTGGGAGGACAGGGACAAGAGGGTTCTCAGGGAAAGAAATCCCAGGAGTATTGATGGCTAGGCCCTGAAACACAACAATCCCGGATTGGCAAGGCACAATATGCCTGTGCAACAGGCCTGACCCTAGGCTTCCGGAGTTCTTGGTCACAAAAGGCTCCAGTGATCTAAGCCCGACCAGGGCTGTGCCCGACCAGGGCTGTAGGCCGCGTTGGGAGCGCGTTAGGGACGCGTAAAGGGACGCAGGGCGCAGAACTCTGCCCGTTTCACCCCAGCATTTAGGGGAGGACACAGAATCTGGGAAAGCCAGTGGGAAGGATTTTCCAGGAGGAGAGTTCAGTGAGATAATCTGAAACACAATAGTGCTGGTGATCTGGCGGGTGCATTCTGTGAACCACTTTTGTCGGGAGCAGCCTGCCATCATGCCCTGATAAACACAACTCTAGTCCCAAGCCAGTGACCTCAGCAAATGCAAAGACATTCATAGTTATAGTCTCCTGCATCTGATTCTTGCCATCTTCATGTGAGACGTTGGCGTTATCATGTCTGCTGCGCACACTTTGTTCATATGTGTACAATTTAAGTGTGTGCACCTGATCACTGTCTTGGGCAGAGCTCTGCCTGTGAACAACCCATGTGAAGCATTGGTGGTTCAGTGGTAGAATTCTCGCCTGCCACGCGGGAGGCCTGGGTTCGATTCCTGGCCAATGCAAGACTGCTTTCTTTTGACTTTGTTTTCGAAAGGAAATATATGACCTCAGTGGGGAATAAAATGGTAAGCAGTGACCCCGACGTGATTTGAACACGCAACCTTCTGATCTGGAGTCAGACGCGCTACCGTTGCGCCACAAGGTCCTTACACTTACAGCTTTCGGAGCCAGATCAACAAATGCTGTGGGCCTTTTGACTTATTTTCCCCTCCTCATATGCCTACAGTTGTATTACAGAGCTTGACCTTTTGTTTTCTATCCTAATTATGAAATTGACTGCAGGTGCCGAGAGAACGCAGAGAATTGAAATATTCAGGGAAAGGGTGTCCAGCAGGAGAGAGCAAAGGTATGTATCTGTTTTCCATTCAAGTGTTTCATTCAGGCAAAATAATACGTCCCTGGGTGGGCTTGAACCACCAACCTTTCGGTTAACAGCCAAACGCGCTAACCGATTGCGCCACAGAGACGAGTGACTACAGCATCTTTCCTTAGACTCAATATATATCTTGATATGTATGTGCCTGCCTGGAGCTTGTCTTATATAAGCCATCATCATGTGAAACTTTGGCGTTGTCATGTCTGCTGCGCACACTTTGTTCATATGTGTACAATTTAAGTGTGTGCACCTGATCACTGTCTTGGACAGAGCTATGCCTGTGAACTCCCCATGTGAAGCATTGGTGGTTCAATGGTCGAATTCTCGCCTGCCACGCGGGAGGCCCGGGTTCCATTCCCGGCCAATGCAAGGCTGCGTTCCTTTGACTTTGTTTTCGAAAGGAAATACATGAACTCAGTGGGGAATAAAATGGTAAGCAGTGACCCCGACGTGATTTGACCACGCAACCTTCTGATCTGGAGTCAGACGCGCTACCGTTGCGCCACAAGGTCCTTACACTTACAGCCTTCAAGCCAGATCAACAAATGCTGATGGCCTTTTGACTTATTTTCCCCTCCTCATATGCCTACAGTTGTATTACAGGGCTAGGCCTTTTGTTTTCTATCCTAATTATGAAAATGACTGCAGGTGCAGAGAGAACGCAGAGGATTGAAATGTTCAGATAAAGGGTCTTAAGCAGGAGAGAGCAGAGGTACGTATCTGTGTTTCATTAAAGTGTTTCATGCCGGCAAAAAGGATACTTCCCTGGGTGGGCTTGAACCACCAACCTTTCTGTTAACAACCGAACGCGCTAACCATTTGCACCACAGAGGTTAATAACTGTAGCACAGTTCCTGAGACTCAATATATATCTTGATAATTGTGTGCCTGCCTGGAGCTTGTGTTATATAATGCGTCTTTATGCCATACAGCATTTCTCATTTGCTTAGTGTCTTGTTATTGTTGGACGTAATGATGAATAGACTACTGTCTAATGGTCTTAGAGCCAGTATTACTACCGGTCCCAGTGTATGAGACACATACATGACTTTTCTGTTGCCTGCTTAGCATAGCTCCCTGCTCCTCTGTAGGTGTGCTACCAGCCAGTAAGGCGTGTGCCTTGCCCATCAGATGTGTTATGTTAGACTTGACTTCTCTGTGAGCAAAGTCTCCCTCCCATAGCAGGTGCTTTCTCTGAACTCTTGACTTGTAAGACTGCTGGGAAAGGCCCTCCCTAGCCCCTCACTCAGATAGATACATTTACCTTCAGAGCTCAGCTTTGGAGAAAGAGATTGGGGAGAGAGCAAATAGGGGAAGGCCCATGGTGCACACTTTATTTTACATAAAAGCTGGGGCTTGTGGGAGGACAGGGACAAGAGGGTTCTCAGGGAAAGAAATCCCAGGAGTATTGATGGCTAGGCCCTGAAACACAACAATCCCGGATTGGCAAGGCACAATATGCCTGTGCAACAGGCCTGACCCTAGGCTTCCGGAGTTCTTGGTCACAAAAGGCTCCAGTGATCTAAGCCCGACCAGGGCTGTGCCCGACCAGGGCTGTAGGCCGCGTTGGGAGCGCGTTAGGGACGCGTAAAGGGACGCAGGGCGCAGAACTCTGCCCGTTTCACCCCAGCATTTAGGGGAGGACACAGAATCTGGGAAAGCCAGTGGGAAGGATTTTCCAGGAGGAGAGTTCAGTGAGATAATCTGAAACACAATAGTGCTGGTGATCTGGCGGGTGCATTCTGTGAACCACTTTTGTCGGGAGCAGCCTGCCATCATGCCCTGATAAACACAACTCTAGTCCCAAGCCAGTGACCTCAGCAAATGCAAAGACATTCATAGTTATAGTCTCCTGCATCTGATTCTTGCCATCTTCATGTGAAACGTTGGCGTTATCATGTCTGCTGCGCACACTTTGTTCATATGTGTACAATTTAAGTGTGTGCACCTGATCACTGTCTTGGGCAGAGCTCTGCCTGTGAACAACCCATGTGAAGCATTGGTGGTTCAGTGGTAGAATTCTCGCCTGCCATGCGGGAGGCCCGGGTTCGATTCCCGGCCAATGCAAGACTGCTTTCTTTTGACTTTGTTTTCGAAAGGAAATATATGACCTCAGTGGGGAATAAAATGGTAAGCAGTGACCCCGACGTGATTTGAACACGCAACCTTCTGATCTGGAGTCAGACGCGCTACCGTTGCGCCACAAGGTCCTTACACTTACAGCCTTCAAGCCAGATCAACAAATGCTGATGGCCTTTTGACTTATTTTCCCCTCCTCATATGCCTACAGTTGTATTACAGGGCTAGGCCTTTTGTTTTCTATCCTAATTATGAAATTGACTGCAGGTGCAGAGAGAACGCAGAGGATTGAAATGTTCAGATAAAGGGTCTTAAGCAGGAGAGAGCAGAGGTACGTATCTGTGTTTCATTAAAGTGTTTCATGCCGGCAAAAAGGATACTTCCCTGGGTGGGCTTGAACCACCAACCTTTCTGGTAACAACCGAACGCGCTAACCATTTGCACCACAGAGGTTAATAACTGTAGCACAGTTCCTGAGACTCAATATATATCTTGATAATTGTGTGCCTGCCTGGAGCTTGTGTTATATAATGCGTCTTTATGCCATACAGCATTTCTCATTTGCTTAGTGTCTTGTTATTGTTGGACGTAATGATGAATAGACTACTGTCTAATGGTCTTAGAGCAAGTATTACTACCGGTCCCAGTGTATGAGACACATACATGACTTTTCTGTTGCCTGCTTAGCATAGCTCCCTGCTCCTCTGTAGGTGTGCTACCAGCCAGTAAGGCGTGTGCCTTGCCCATCAGATGTGTTATGTTAGACTTGACTTCTCTGTGAGCAAAGTCTCCCTCCCATAGCAGGTGCTTTCTCTGAACTCTTGACTTGTAAGACTGCTGGGAAAGGCCCTCCCTAGCCCCTCACTCAGATAGATACATTTACCTTCAGAGCTCAGCTTTGGAGAAAGAGATTGGGGAGAGAGCAAATAGGGGAAGGCCCATGGTGCACACTTAATTTTACATAAAAGCTGGGGCTTGTGGGAGGACAGGGACAAGAGGGTTCTCAGGGAAAGAAATCCCAGGAGTATTGATGGCTAGGCCCTGAAACACAACAATCCCGGATTGGCAAGGCACAATATGCCTGTGCAACAGGCCTGACCCTAGGCTTCCGGAGTTCTTGGTCACAAAAGGCTCCAGTGATCTAAGCCCGACCAGGGCTGTGCCCGACCAGGGCTGTAGGCCGCGTTGGGAGCGCGTTAGGGACGCGTAAAGGGACGCAGGGCGCAGAACTCTGCCCGTTTCACCCCAGCATTTAGGGGAGGACACAGAATCTGGGAAAGCCAGTGGGAAGGATTTTCCAGGAGGAGAGTTCAGTGAGATAATCTGAAACACAATAGTGCTGGTGATCTGGCGGGTGCATTCTGTGAACCACTTTTGTCGGGAGCAGCCTGCCATCATGCCCTGATAAACACAACTCTAGTCCCAAGCCAGTGACCTCAGCAAATGCAAAGACATTCATAGTTATAGTCTCCTGCATCTGATTCTTGCCATCTTCATGTGAGACGTTGGCGTTATCATGTCTGCTGCGCACACTTTGTTCATATGTGTACAATTTAAGTGTGTGCACCTGATCACTGTCTTGGGCAGAGCTCTGCCTGTGAACAACCCATGTGAAGCATTGGTGGTTCAGTGGTAGAATTCTCGCCTGCCACGCGGGAGGCCCGGGTTCGATTCCTGGCCAATGCAAGACTGCTTTCTTTTGACTTTGTTTTCGAAAGGAAATATATGACCTCAGTGGGGAATAAAATGGTAAGCAGTGACCCCGACGTGATTTGAACACGCAACCTTCTGATCTGGAGTCAGACGCGCTACCGTTGCGCCACGAGGTCCTTACACTTACAGCTTTCGGAGCCAGATCAACAAATGCTGTGGGCCTTTTGACTTATTTTCCCCTCCTCATATGCCTACAGTTGTATTACAGAGCTTGACCTTTTGTTTTCTATCCTAATTATGAAATTGACTGCAGGTGCCGAGAGAACGCAGAGAATTGAAATATTCAGGGAAAGGGTGTCCAGCAGGAGAGAGCAAAGGTATGTATCTGTTTTCCATTCAAGTGTTTCATTCAGGCAAAATAATACGTCCCTGGGTGGGCTTGAACCACCAACCTTTCGGTTAACAGCCAAACGCGCTAACCGATTGCGCCACAGAGACGAGTGACTACAGCATCTTTCCTTAGACTCAATATATATCTTGATATGTATGTGCCTGCCTGGAGCTTGTCTTATATAAGCCATCATCATGTGAAACTTTGGCGTTGTCATGTCTGCTGCGCACACTTTGTTCATATGTGTACAATTTAAGTGTGTGCACCTGATCACTGTCTTGGACAGAGCTATGCCTGTGAACTCCCCATGTGAAGCATTGGTGGTTCAATGGTAGAATTCTCGCCTGCCACGCGGGAGGCCCGGGTTCCATTCCCGGCCAATGCAAGGCTGCGTTCCTTTGACTTTGTTTTCGAAAGGAAATATATGAACTCAGTGGGGAATAAAATGGTAAGCAGTGACCCCGACGTGATTTGACCACGCAACCTTCTGATCTGGAGTCAGACGCGCTACCGTTGCGCCACAAGGTCCTTACACTTACAACCTTCAAGCCAGATCAACAAATGCTGATGGCCTTTTGACTTATTTTCCCCTCCTCATATGCCTACAGTTGTATTACAGGGCTAGGCCTTTTGTTTTCTATCCTAATTATGAAAATGACTGCAGGTGCAGAGAGAACGCAGAGGATTGAAATGTTCAGATAAAGGGTCTTAAGCAGGAGAGAGCAGAGGTACGTATCTGTGTTTCATTAAAGTGTTTCATGCCGGCAAAAAGGATACTTCCCTGGGTGGGCTTGAACCACCAACCTTTCTGTTAACAACCGAACGCGCTAACCATTTGCACCACAGAGGTTAATAACTGTAGCACAGTTCCTGAGACTCAATATATATCTTGATAATTGTGTGCCTGCCTGGAGCTTGTGTTATATAATGCGTCTTTATGCCATACAGCATTTCTCATTTGCTTAGTGTCTTGTTATTGTTGGACGTAATGATGAATAGACTACTGTCTAATGGTCTTAGAGCCAGTATTACTACCGGTCCCAGTGTATGAGACACATACATGACTTTTCTGTTGCCTGCTTAGCATAGCTCCCTGCTCCTCTGTAGGTGTGCTACCAGCCAGTAAGGCGTGTGCCTTGCCCATCAGATGTGTTATGTTAGACTTGACTTCTCTGTGAGCAAAGTCTCCCTCCCATAGCAGGTGCTTTCTCTGAACTCTTGACTTGTAAGACTGCTGGGAAAGGCCCTCCCTAGCCCCTCACTCAGATAGATACATTTACCTTCAGAGCTCAGCTTTGGAGAAAGAGATTGGGGAGAGAGCAAATAGGGGAAGGCCCATGGTGCACACTTTATTTTACATAAAAGCTGGGGCTTGTGGGAGGACAGGGACAAGAGGGTTCTCAGGGAAAGAAATCCCAGGAGTATTGATGGCTAGGCCCTGAAACACAACAATCCCGGATTGGCAAGGCACAATATGCCTGTGCAACAGGCCTGACCCTAGGCTTCCGGAGTTCTTGGTCACAAAAGGCTCCAGTGATCTAAGCCCGACCAGGGCTGTGCCGACCAGGGCTGTAGGCCGCGTTGGGAGCGCGTTAGGGACGCGTAAAGGGACGCAGGGCGCAGAACTCTGCCCGTTTCACCCCAGCATTTAGGGGAGGACACAGAATCTGGGAAAGCCAGTGGGAAGGATTTTCCAGGAGGAGAGTTCAGTGAGATAATCTGAAACACAATAGTGCTGGTGATCTGGCGGGTGCATTCTGTGAACCACTTTTGTCGGGAGCAGCCTGCCATCATGCCCTGATAAACACAACTCTAGTCCCAAGCCAGTGACCTCAGCAAATGCAAAGACATTCATAGTTATAGTCTCCTGCATCTGATTCTTGCCATCTTCATGTGAAACGTTGGCGTTATCATGTCTGCTGCGCACACTTTGTTCATATGTGTACAATTTAAGTGTGTGCACCTGATCACTGTCTTGGGCAGAGCTCTGCCTGTGAACAACCCATGTGAAGCATTGGTGGTTCAGTGGTAGAATTCTCGCCTGCCATGCGGGAGGCCCGGGTTCGATTCCCGGCCAATGCAAGACTGCTTTCTTTTGACTTTGTTTTCGAAAGGAAATATATGACCTCAGTGGGGAATAAAATGGTAAGCAGTGACCCCGACGTGATTTGAACACGCAACCTTCTGATCTGGAGTCAGACGCGCTACCGTTGCGCCACGAGGTCCTAACACTTACAGCTTTCGGAGCCAGATCAACAAATGCTGTGGGCCTTTTGACTTATTTTCCCCTCCTCATATTCCTACAGTTGTATTACAGAGCTTGACCTTTTGTTTTCTATCCTAATTATGAAATTGACTGCAGGTGCCGAGAGAACGCAGAGAATTGAAATATTCAGGGAAAGGGTGTCCAGCAGGAGAGAGCAAAGGTATGTATCTGTTTTCCATTCAAGTGTTTCATTCAGGCAAAATAATACGTCCCTGGGTGGGCTTGAACCACCAACCTTTCGGTTAACAGCCTAACGCGCTAACCGATTGCGCCACAGAGACGAGTGACTACAGCATCTTTCCTTAGACTCAATATATATCTTGATATGTATGTGCCTGCCTGGAGCTTGTCTTATATAAGCCATCATCATGTGAAACTTTGGCGTTGTCATGTCTGCTGCGTACACTTTGTTCATATGTGTACAATTTAAGTGTGTGCACCTGATCACTGTCTTGGACAGAGCTATGCCTGTGAACTCCCCATGTGAAGCATTGGTGGTTCAGTGGTAGAATTCTCGCCTGCCACGCGGGAGGCCCGGGTTCGATTCCCGGCCAATGCAAGGCTGCGTTCCTTTGACTTTGTTTTCGAAAGGAAATATATGAACTCAGTGGGGAATAAAATGGTAAGCAGTGACCCCGACGTGATTTGACCACGCAACCTTCTGATCTGGAGTCAGACGCGCTACCGTTGCGCCACAAGGTCCTTACACTTACAGCCTTCAAGCCAGATCAACAAATGCTGATGGCCTTTTGACTTATTTTCCCCTCCTCATATGCCTACAGTTGTATTACAGGGCTAGGCCTTTTGTTTTCTATCCTAATTATGAAATTGACTGCAGGTGCAGAGAGAACGCAGAGGATTGAAATGTTCAGATAAAGGGTCTTAAGCAGGAGAGAGCAGAGGTACGTATCTGTGTTTCATTAAAGTGTTTCATGCCGGCAAAAAGGATACTTCCCTGGGTGGGCTTGAACCACCAACCTTTCTGTTAACAACCGAACGCGCTAACCATTTGCACCACAGAGGTTAATAACTGTAGCACAGTTCCTGAGACTCAATATATATCTTGATAATTGTGTGCCTGCCTGGAGCTTGTGTTATATAATGCGTCTTTATGCCATACAGCATTTCTCATTTGCTTAGTGTCTTGTTATTGTTGGACGTAATGATGAATAGACTACTGTCTAATGGTCTTAGAGCCAGTATTACTACCGGTCCCAGTGTATGAGACACATACATGACTTTTCTGTTGCCTGCTTAGCATAGCTCCCTGCTCCTCTGTAGGTGTGCTACCAGCCAGTAAGGCGTGTGCCTTGCCCATCAGATGTGTTATGTTAGAATTGACTTCTCTGTGAGCAAAGTCTCCCTCCCATAGCAGGTGCTTTCTCTGAACTCTTGACTTGTAAGACTGCTGGGAAAGGCCCTCCCTAGCCCCTCACTCAGATAGATACATTTACCTTCAGAGCTCAGCTTTGGAGAAAGAGATTGGGGAGAGAGCAAATAGGGGAAGGCCCATGGTGCACACTTTATTTTACATAAAAGCTGGGGCTTGTGGGAGGACAGGGACAAGAGGGTTCTCAGGGAAAGAAATCCCAGGAGTATTGATGGCTAGGCCCTGAAACACAACAATCCCGGATTGGCAAGGCACAATATGCCTGTGCAACAGGCCTGACCCTAGGCTTCCGGAGTTCTTGGTCACAAAAGGCTCCAGTGATCTAAGCCCGACCAGGGCTGTGCCCGACCAGGGCTGTAGGCCGCGTTGGGAGCGCGTTAGGGACGCAGGGCGCAGAACTCTGCCCGTTTCACCCCAGCATTTAGGGGAGGACACAGAATCTGGGAAAGCCAGTGGGAAGGATTTTCCAGGAGGAGAGTTCAGTGAGATAATCTGAAACACAATAGTGCTGGTGATCTGGCGGGTGCATTCTGTGAACCACTTTTGTCGGGAGCAGCCTGCCATCATGCCCTGATAAACACAACTCTAGTCCCAAGCCAGTGACCTCAGCAAATGCAAAGACATTCATAGTTATAGTCTCCTGCATCTGATTCTTGCCATCTTCATGTGAAACGTTGGCGTTATCATGTCTGCTGCGCACACTTTGTTCATATGTGTACAATTTAAGTGTGTGCACCTGATCACTGTCTTGGGCAGAGCTCTGCCTGTGAGCAACCCATGTGAAGCATTGGTGGTTCAGTGGTAGAATTCTCGCCTGCCACGCGGGAGGCCCGGGTTCGATTCCCGGCCAATGCAAGACTGCTTTCTTTTGACTTTGTTTTCGAAAGGAAATATATGACCTCAGTTGGGAATAAAATGGTAAGCAGTGACCCCGACGTGATTTGAACACGTAACCTTCTGATCTGGAGTCAGACGCGCTACCGTTGCGCCACGAGGTCCTTACACTTACCGCTTTCGGAGCCAGATCAACAAATGCTGTGGGCCTTTTGACTTATTTTCCCCTCCTCATATGCCTACAGTTGTATTACAGAGCTTGACCTTTTGTTTTCTATCCTAATTATGAAATTGACTGCAGGTGCCGAGAGAACGCAGAGAATTGAAATATTCAGGTAAAGGTTGTCCAGCAGGAGAGAGCAAAGGTATGTATCTGTTTTCCATTCAAGTGTTTCATGCAGGCAAAATAATACGTCCCTGGGTGGGCTTGAACCACCAACCTTTCGCTTAACAGCCGAACGCGCTAACCGATTGCGCCACAGAGACGAGTGACTACAGCATCTTTCCTTAGACTCAATATATATCTTGATATGTATGTGCCTGCCTGGAGCTTGTCTTATATAAGCCATCATCATGTGAAACTTTGGCGTTGTCATGTCTGCTGCGCACACTTTGTTCATATGTGTACAATTTAAGTGTGTGCACCTGATCACTGTCTTGGACAGAGCTATGCCTGTGAACTCCCCATGTGAAGCATTGGTGGTTCAGTGGTAAAATTCTCGCCTGCCGCGCGGGAGGCCCGGGTTCGATTCCCGGCCAATGCAAGGTTGCGTTCCTTTGACTTTGTTTTCGAAAGGAAATATATGAACTCAGTGGGGAATAAAATGGTAAGCAGTGACCCCGACGTGATTTGACCACGCAACCTTCTGATCTGGAGTCAGACGCGCTACCGTTGCGCCACAAGGTCCTTACACTTACAGCCTTCAAGCCAGATCAACAAATGCTGATGGCCTTTTGACTTATTTTCCCCTCCTCATATGCCTACAGTTGTATTACAGGGCTAGGCCTTTTGTTTTCTATCCTAATTATGAAATTGACTGCAGGTGCAGAGAGAACGCAGAGGATTGAAATGTTCAGATAAAGGGTCTTAAGCAGGAGAGAGCAGAGGTACGTATCTGTGTTTCATTAAAGTGTTTCATGCAGGCAAAAAGGATACTTCCCTGGGTGGGCTTGAACCACCAACCTTTCTGTTAACAACCGAACGCGCTAACCATTTGCACCACAGAGGTTAATAACTGTAGCACAGTTCCTGAGACTCAATATATATCTTGATAATTGTGTGCCTGCCTGGAGCTTGTGTTATATAATGCGTCTTTATGCCATACAGCATTTCTCATTTGCTTAGTGTCTTGTTATTGTTGGACGTAATGATGAATAGACTACTGTCTAATGGTCTTAGAGCCAGTATTACTACCGGTCCCAGTGTATGAGACACATACATGACTTTTCTGTTGCCTGCTTAGCATAGCTCCCTGCTCCTCTGTAGGTGTGCTACCAGCCAGTAAGGCGTGTGCCTTGCCCATCAGATGTGTTATGTTAGACTTGACTTCTCTGTGAGCAAAGTCTCCCTCCCATAGCAGGTGCTTTCTCTGAACTCTTGACTTGTAAGACTGCTGGGAAAGGCCCTCCCTAGCCCCTCACTCAGATAGATACATTTACCTTCAGAGCTCAGCTTTGGAGAAAGAGATTGGGGAGAGAGCAAATAGGGGAAGGCCCATGGTGCACACTTTATTTTACATAAAAGCTGGGGCTTGTGGGAGGACAGGGACAAGAGGGTTCTCAGGGAAAGAAATCCCAGGAGTATTGATGGCTAGGCCCTGAAACAGAACAATCCCGGATTGGCAAGGCACAATATGCCTGTGCAACAGGCCTGACCCTAGGCTTCCGGAGTTCTTGGTCACAAAAGGCTCCAGTTATCTAAGCCCGACCAGGGCTGTGCCCGACCAGAGCTGTAGGCCGCGTTGGGAGCGCGTTAGGGACGCGTAAAGGGACGCAGGGCGCAGAACTCTGCCCGTTTCACCCCAGCATTTAGGGGAGGACACAGAATCTGGGAAAGCCAGTGGGAAGGATTTTCCAGGAGGAGAGTTCAGTAAGATAATCTGAAACACAATAGTGCTGGTGATCTGGCGGGTGCATTCTGTGAACCACTTTTGTCGGGAGCAGCCTGCCATCATGCCCTGATAAACACAACTCTAGTCCCAAGCCAGTGACCTCAGCAAATGCAAAGACATTCATAGTTATAGTCTCCTGCATCTGATTCTTGCCATCTTCATGTGAAACGTTGGCGTTATCATGTCTGCTGCGCACACTTTGTTCATATGTGTACAATTTAAGTGTGTGCACCTGATCACTGTCTTGGGCAGAGCTCTGCCTGTGAACAACCCATGTGAAGCATTGGTAGTTCAGTGGTAGAATTCTCGCCTGCCACGCGGGAGGCCCGGGTTCGATTCCCGGCCAATGCAAGACTGCTTTCTTTTGACTTTGTTTTCGAAAGGATATATATGACCTCAGTGGGGAATAAAATGGTAAGCAGTGACCCCGACGTGATTTGAACACGCAACCTTCTGATCTGGAGTCAGACGCGCTACCGTTGCGCCACGAGGTCCTTACACTTACAGCTTTCGGAGCCAGATCAACAAATGCTGTGGGCCTTTTGACTTATTTTCCCCTCCTCATATGCCTACAGTTGTATTACAGAGCTTGACCTTTTGTTTTCTATCCTAATTATGAAATTGACTGCAGGTGCCGAGAGAACGCAGAGAATTGAAATATTCAGGGAAAGGGTGTCCAGCAGGAGAGAGCAAAGGTATGTATCTGTTTTCCATTCAAGTGTTTCATGCAGGCAAAATAATACGTCCCTGGGTGGGCTTGAACCACCAACCTTTTGGTTAACAGCCGAACGCGCTAACCGATTGCGCCAAAGAGACGAGTGACTACAGCATCTTTCCTTAGACTCAATATATATCTTGATATGTACGTGCCTGCCTGGAGCTTGTCTTATATAAGCCATCATCATGTGAAACTTTGGCGTTGTCATGTCTGCTGCGCACACTTTGTTCATATGTGTACAATTTAAGTGTGTGCACCTGATCACTGTCTTGGACAGAGCTATGCCTGTGAACTCCCCATGTGAAGCATTGGTGGTTCAGTGGTAGAATTCTTGCCTGCCACGCGGGAGGCCCGGTTTCGATTCCCGGCCAATGCAAGGCTGCGTTCCTTTGACTTTGTTTTCGAAAGGAAATATATGAACTCGGTAAGCAGTGACCCCGACGTGATTTGACCACGCAACCTTCTGATCTGGAGTCAGACGCGCTACCGTTGCGCCACAAGGTCCTTACACTTACAGCCTTCAAGCCAGATCAACAAATGCTGATGGCCTTTTGACTTATTTTCCCCTCCTCATATGCCTACAGTTGTATTACAGGGCTAGGCCTTTTGTTTTCTATCCTAATTATGAAATTGACTGCAGGTGCAGAGAGAACGCAGAGGATTGAAATGTTCAGATAAAGGGTCTTAAGCAGGAGAGAGCAGAGGTACGTATCTGTGTTTCATGAAAGTGTTTCATGCAGGCAAAAAGGATACTTCCCTGCGTGGGCTTGAACCACGAACCTTTCTGTTAACAACCGAACGCGCTAACCATTTGCACCACAGAGGTTAATAACTGTAGCACAGTTCCTGAGACTCAATATATATCTTGATAATTGTGTGCCTGCCTGGAGCTTGTGTTATATAATGCGTCTTTATGCCATACAGCATTTCTCATTTGCTTAGTGTCTTGTTATTGTTGGACGTAATGATGAATAGACTACTGTCTAATGGTCTTAGAGCCAGTATTACTACCGGTCCCAGTGTATGAGACACATACATGACTTTTCTGTTGCCTGCTTAGCATAGCTCCCTGCTCCTCTGTAGGTGTGCTACCAGCCAGCAAGGCGTGTGCCTTGCCCATCAGATGTGTTATGTTAGACTTGACTTCTCTGTGAGCAAAGTCTCCCTCCCATAGCAGGTGCTTTCTCTGAACTCTTGACTTGTAATACTGCTGGGAAAGGCCCTCCCTAGCCCCTCACTCAGATAGATACATTTACCTTCAGAGCTCAGCTTTGGAGAAAGAGATTGGGGAGAGAGCAAATAGGGGAAGGCCCATGGTGCACACTTTATTTTACATAAAAGCTGGGGCTTGTGGGAGGACAGGGACAAGAGGGTTCTCAGGGAAAGAAATCCCAGGAGTATTGATGGCTAGGCCCTGAAACACAACAATCCCGGATTGGCAAGGCACAATATGCCTGTGCAACAGGCCTGACCCTAGGCTTCCGGAGTTCTTGGTCACAAAAGGCTCCAGTGATCTAAGCCCGACCAGGGCTGTAGGCCGCATTGGGAGCGCGTTAGGGACGCGTAAAGGGACGCAGGGCGCAGAACTCCGCCCGTTTCACCCCAGCATTTAGGGGAGGACACAGAATCTGGGAAAGCCAGTGGGAAGGATTTTCCAGGAGGAGAGTTCAGTGAGATAATCTGAAACACAATAGTGCTGGTGATCTGGCGGGTGCATTCTGTGAACCACTTTTCTCGGGAGCAGCCTGCCATCATGCCCTGATAAACACAACTCTAGTCCCAAGCCAGTGACCTCAGCAAATGCAAAGACATTCATAGTTATAGTCTCCTGCATCTGATTCTTGCCATCTTCATGTGAAACGTTGGCGTTATCATGTCTGCTGCGCACACTTTGTTCATATGTGTACAATTTAAGTGTGTGTACCTGATCACTGTCTTGGGCAGAGCTCTGCCTGTGAACAACCCATGTGAAGCATTGGTGGTTCAGTGGTAGAATTCTCGCCTGCCACGCGGGAGGCCCGGGTTCGATTCCCGGCCAATGCAAGACTGCTTTCTTTTGACTTTGTTTTCGAAAGGAAATATATGACCTCAGTGGGGAATAAAATGGTAAGCAGTGACCCCGACGTGATTTGAACACGTAACCTTCTGATCTGGAGTCAGACGCGCTACCGTTGCGCCACGAGGTCCTTACACTTACCGCTTTCGGAGCCAGATCAACAAATGCTGTGGGCCTTTTGACTTATTTTCCCCTCCTCATATGCCTACAGTTGTATTACAGAGCTTGACCTTTTGTTTTCTATCCTAATTATGAAATTGACTGCAGGTGCCGAGAGAACGCAGAGAATTGAAATATTCAGGGAAAGGTTGTCCAGCAGGAGAGAGCAAAGGTATGTATCTGTTTTCCATTCAAGTGTTTCATGCAGGCAAAATAATACATCCCTGGGTGGGCTTGAACCACCAACCTTTTGGTTAACAGCCGAACGCGCTAACCGATTGCGCCACAGAGACGAGTGACTACAGCATCTTTCCTTAGACTCAATATATATCTTGATATGTACGTGCCTGCCTGGAGCTTGTCTTATATAAGCCATCATCATGTGAAACTTTGGCGTTGTCATGTCTGCTGCGCACACTTTGTTCATATGTGTACAATTTAAGTGTGTGCACCTGATCACTGTCTTGGACAGAGCTATGCCTGTGAACTCCCCATGTGAAGCATTGGTGGTTCAGTGGTAGAATTCTTGCCTGCCACGCGGGAGGCCCGGTTTCGATTCCCGGCCAATGCAAGGCTGCGTTCCTTTGACTTTGTTTTCGAAAGGAAATATATGAACTCAGTGGGGAATAAAACGGTAAGCAGTGACCCCGACGTGATTTGACCACGCAACCTTCTGATCTGGAGTCAGACGCGCTACCGTTGCGCCACAAGGTCCTTACACTTACAGCCTTCAAGCCAGATAAACAAATGCTGATGGCCTTTTGACTTATTTTCCCCTCCTCATATGCCTACAGTTGTATTACAGGGCTAGGCCTTTTGTTTTCTATCCTAATTATGAAATTGACTGCAGGTGCAGAGAGAACGCAGAGGATTGAAATGTTCAGATAAAGGGTCTTAAGCAGGAGAGAGCAGAGGTACGTATCTGTGTTTCATTAAAGTGTTTCATGCAGGCAAAAAGGATACTTCCCTGGGTGGGCTTGAACCACCAACCTTTCTGTTAACAACCGAACGCGCTAACCATTTGCACCACAGAGGTTAATAACTGTAGCACAGTTCCTGAGGCTCAATATATATCTTGATAATTGTGTGCCTGCCTGGAGCTTGTGTTATATAATGCGTCTTTATGCCATACAGCATTTCTCATTTGCTTAGTGTCTTGTTATTGTTGGACGTAATGATGAATAGACTACTGTCTAATGGTCTTAGAGCCAGTATTACTACCGGTCCCAGTGTATGAGACACATACATGACTTTTCTGTTGCCTGCTTAGCATAGCTCCCTGCTCCTCTGTAGGTGTGCTACCAGCCAGTAAGGCGTGTGCCTTGCCCATCAGATGTGTTATGTTAGACTTGACTTCTCTGTGAGCAAAGTCTCCCTCCCATAGCAGGTGCTTTTTCTGAACTCTTGACTTGTAAGACTGCTGGGAAAGGCCCTCCCTAGCCCCTCACTCAGATAGATACATTTACCTTCAGAGCTCAGCTTTGGAGAAAGAGATTGGGGAGAGAGCAAATAGGGGAAGGCCCATGGTGCACACTTTATTTTACATAAAAGCTGGGGCTTGTGGGAGGACAGGGACAAGAGGGTTCTCAGGGAAAGAAATCCCAGGAGTATTGATGGCTAGGCCCTGAAACACAACAATCCCGGATTGGCAAGGCACAATATGCCTGTGCAACAGGCCTGACCCTAGGCTTCCGGAGTTCTTGGTCACAAAAGGCTCCAGTTATCTAAGCCCGACCAGGGCTGTGCCCGACCAGAGCTGTAGGCCGCGTTGGGAGCGCGTTAGGGACGCGTAAAGGGACGCAGGGCGCAGAACTCTGCCCGTTTCACCCCAGCATTTAGGGGAGGACACAGAATCTGGGAAAGCCAGTGGGAAGGATTTTCCAGGAGGAGAGTTCAGTGAGATAATCTGAAACACAATAGTGCTGGTGATCTGGCGGGTGCATTCTGTGAACCACTTTTGTCGGGAGCAGCCTGCCATCATGCCCTGATAAACACAACTCTAGTCCCAAGCCAGTGACCTCAGCAAATGCAAAGACATTCATAGTTATAGTCTCCTGCATCTGATTCTTGCCATCTTCATGTGAAACGTTGGCGTTATCATGTCTGCTGCGCACACTTTGTTCATATGTGTACAATTTAAGTGTGTGCACCTGATCACTGTCTTGGGCAGAGCTCTGCCTGTGAACAACCCATGTGAAGCATTGGTAGTTCAGTGGTAGAATTCTCGCCTGCCACGCGGGAGGCCCGGGTTCGATTCCCGGCCAATGCAAGACTGCTTTCTTTTGACTTTGTTTTCGAAAGGATATATATGACCTCAGTGGGGAATAAAATGGTAAGCAGTGACCCCGACGTGATTTGAACACGCAACCTTCTGATCTGGAGTCAGACGCGCTACCGTTGCGCCACGAGGTCCTTACACTTACAGCTTTCGGAGCCAGATCAACAAATGCTGTGGGCCTTTTGACTTATTTTCCCCTCCTAATATGCCTACAGTTGTATTACAGAGCTTGACCTTTTGTTTTCTATCCTAATTATGAAATTGACTGCAGGTGCCGAGAGAACGCAGAGAATTGAAATATTCAGGGAAAGGGTGTCCAGCAGGAGAGAGCAAAGGTATGTATCTGTTTTCCATTCAAGTGTTTCAGGCAGGCAAAATAATACGTCCCTGGGTGGGCTTGAACCACCAACCTTTTGGTTAACAGCCGAACGCGCTAACCGATTGCGCCACAGAGACGAGTGACTACAGCATCTTTCCTTAGACTCAATATATATCTTGATATGTACGTGCCTGCCTGGAGCTTGTCTTATATAAGCCATCATCATGTGAAACTTTGGCGTTGTCATGTCTGCTGCGCACACTTTGTTCATATGTGTACAATTTAAGTGTGTGCACCTGATCACTGTCTTGGACAGAGCTATGCCTGTGAACTCCCCATGTGAAGCATTGGTGGTTCAGTGGTAGAATTCTTGCCTACCATGCGGGAGGCCCGGGTTTGATTCCCGGCCAATGCAAGGCTGCGTTCCTTTGACTTTGTTTTCGAAAGGAAATATATGAACTCGGTAAGCAGTGACCCAGACGTGATTTGACCACGCAACCTTCTGATCTGGAGTCAGACGCGCTACCGTTGCGCCACAAGGTCCTTACACTTACAGCCTTCAAGCCAGATCAACAAATGCTGATGGCCTTTTGACTTATTTTCCCCTCCTCATATGCCTACAGTTGTATTACAGGGCTAGGCCTTTTGTTTTCTATCCTAATTATGAAATTGACTGCAGGTGCAGAGAGAACGCAGAGGATTGAAATGTTCAGATAAAGGGTCTTAAGCAGGAGAGAGCAGAGGTACGTATCTGTGTTTCATGAAAGTGTTTCATGCAGGCAAAAAGGATACTTCCCTGCGTGGGCTTGAACCACGAACCTTTCTGTTAACAACCGAACGCGCTAACCATTTGCACCACAGAGGTTAATAACTGTAGCACAGTTCCTGAGACTCAATATATATCTTGATAATTGTGTGCCTGCTTGGAGCTTGTGTTATATAATGCGTCTTTATGCCATACAGCATTTCTCATTTGCTTAGTGTCTTGTTATTGTTGGACGTAATGATGAATAGACTACTGTCTAATGGTATTAGAGCCAGTATTACTACCGGTCCCAGTGTATGAGACACATACATGACTTTTCTGTTGCCTGCTTAGCATAGCTCCCTGCTCCTCTGTAGGTGTGCTACCAGCCAGCAAGGCGTGTGCCTTGCCCATCAGATGTGTTATGTTAGACTTGACTTCTCTGTGAGCAAAGTCTCCCTCCCATAGCAGGTGCTTTCTCTGAACTCTTGACTTGTAAGACTGCTGGGAAAGGCCCTCCCTAGCCCCTCACTCAGATAGATACATTTACCTTCAGAGCTCAGCTTTGGAGAAAGAGATTGGGGAGAGAGCAAATAGGGGAAGGCCCATGGTGCACACTTTATTTTACATAAAAGCTGGGGCTTGTGGGAGGACAGGGACAAGAGGGTTCTCAGGGAAAGAAATCCCAGGAGTATTGATGGCTAGGCCCTGAAACACAACAATCCCGGATTGGCAAGGCACAATATGCCTGTGCAACAGGCCTGACCCTAGGCTTCCGGAGTTCTTGGTCACAAAAGGCTCCAGTGATCTAAGCCCGACCAGGGCTGTAGGCCGCATTGGGAGCGCGTTAGGGACGCGTAAAGGGACGCAGGGCGCAGAACTCCGCCCGTTTCACCCCAGCATTTAGGGGAGGACACAGAATCTGGGAAAGCCAGTGGGAAGGATTTTCCAGGAGGAGAGTTCAGTGAGATAATCTGAAACACAATAGTGCTGGTGATCTGGCGGGTGCATTCTGTGAACCACTTTTCTCGGGAGCAGCCTGCCATCATGCCCTGATAAACACAACTCTAGTCCCAAGCCAGTGACCTCAGCAAATGCAAAGACATTCATAGTTATAGTCTCCTGCATCTGATTCTTGCCATCTTCATGTGAAACGTTGGCGTTATCATGTCTGCTGCGCACACTTTGTTCATATGTGTACAATTTAAGTGTGTGTACCTGATCACTGTCTTGGGCAGAGCTCTGCCTGTGAACAACCCATGTGAAGCATTGGTGGTTCAGTGGTAGAATTCTCGCCTGCCACGCGGGAGGCCCGGGTTCGATTCCCGGCCAATGCAAGACTGCTTTCTTTTGACTTTGTTTTCGAAAGGAAATATATGACCTCAGTGGGGAATAAAATGGTAAGCAGTGACCCCGACGTGATTTGAACACGTAACCTTCTGATCTGGAGTCAGACGCGCTACCGTTGCGCCACGAGGTCCTTACACTTACCGCTTTCGGAGCCAGATCAACAAATGCTGTGGGCCTTTTGACTTATTTTCCCCTCCTCATATGCCTACAGTTGTATTACAGAGCTTGACCTTTTGTTTTCTATCCTAATTATGAAATTGACTGCAGGTGCCGAGAGAACGCAGAGAATTGAAATATTCAGGGAAAGGTTGTCCAGCAGGAGAGAGCAAAGGTATGTATCTGTTTTCCATTCAAGTGTTTCATGCAGGCAAAATAATACGTCCCTGGGTGGGCTTGAACCACCAACCTTTCTGTTAACAACCGAACGAGCTAACCGATTGCGCCACAGAGACGAGTGACTACAGCATCTTTCCTTAGACTCAATATATATCTTGATATGTATGTGCCTGCCTGGAGCTTGTCTTATATAAGCCATCATCATGTGAAACTTTGGCGTTGTCATGTCTGCTGCGCACACTTTGTTCATATGTGTACAATTTAAGTGTGTGCACCTGATCACTGTCTTGGACAGAGCTATGCCTGTGAACTCCCCATGTGAAGCATTGGTGGTTCAGTGGTAAAATTCTCGCCTGCCACGCGGGAGGCCCGGGTTCGATTCCCGGCCAATGCAAGGTTGCGTTCCTTTGACTTTGTTTTCGAAAGGAAATATATGAACTCAGTGGGGAATAAAATGGTAAGCAGTGACCCCGACGTGATTTGACCACGCAACCTTTTGATCTGGAGTCAGACGCGCTACCGTTGTGCCACAAGGTCCTTACACTTACAGCCTTCAAGCCAGATCAACAAATGCTGATGGCCTTTTGACTTATTTTCCCCTCCTCATATGCCTACAGTTGTATTACAGGGCTAGGCCTTTTGTTTTCTATCCTAATTATGAAATTGACTGCAGGTGCAGAGAGAATGCAGAGGATTGAAATGTTCAGATAAAGGGTCTTAAGCAGGAGAGAGCAGAGGTACGTATCTGTGTTTCATTAAAGTGTTTCATGCAGGCAAAAAGGATACTTCCCTGGGTGGGCTTGAACCACCAACCTTTCTGTTAACAACCGAACGCGCTAACCATTTGCACCACAGAGGTTAATAACTGTAGCACAGTTCCTGAGACTCAATATATATCTTGATAATTGTGTGCCTGCCTGGAGCTTGTGTTATATAATGCGTCTTTATGCCATACAGCATTTCTCATTTGCTTAGTGTCTTGTTATTGTTGGACGTAATGATGAATAGACTACTGTCTAATGGTCTTAGAGCCAGTATTACTACCGGTCCCAGTGTATGAGACACATACATGACTTTTCTGTTGCCTGCTTAGCATAGCTCCCTGCTCCTCTGTAGGTGTGCTACCAGCCAGTAAGGCGTGTGCCTTGCCCATCAGATGTGTTATGTTAGACTTGACTTCTCTGTGAGCAAAGTCTCCCTCCCATAGCAGGTGCTTTCTCTGAACTCTTGACTTGTAAGGCTGCTGGGAAAGGCCCTCCCTAGCCCCTCACTCAGATAGATACATTTACCTTCAGAGCTCAGCTTTGGAGAAAGAGATTGGGGAGAGAGCAAATAGGGGAAGGCCCATGGTGCACACTTTATTTTACATAAAAGCTGGGGCTTGTGGGAGGACAGGGACAAGAGGGTTCTCAGGGAAAGAAATCCCAGGAGTATTGATGGCTAGGCCCTGAAACACAACAATCCTGGATTGGCAAGGCACAATATGGCTGTGCAACAGGCCTGACCCTAGGCTTCCGGAGTTCTTGGTCACAAAAGGCTCCAGTGATCTAAGCCCGACCAGGGCTGTAGGCCACGTTGGGAGCGCGTTAGGGACGCAGGGCGCAGAACTCTGCCCGTTTCACCCCAGCATTTAGGGGAGGACACAGAATCTGGGAAAGCCAGTGGGAAGGATTTTCCAGGAGGAGAGTTCAGTGAGATAATCTGAAACACAATAGTGCTGGTGATCTGGCGGGTGCATTCTGTGAACCACTTTTGTCGGGAGCAGCCTGCCATCATGCCCTGATAAACACAACTCTAGTCCCAAGCCAGTGACCTCAGCAAATGCAAAGACATTCATAGTTATAGGCTCCTGCATCTGATTCTTGCCATCTTCATGTGAAACGTTGGCGTTATCATGTCTGCTGCGCACACTTTGTTCATATGTGTACAATTTAGTGTGTGCACCTGATCACTGTCTTGGGCAGAGCTCTGACTGTGAACAACCCATGTGAAGCATTGGTGGTTCAGTGGTAGAATTCTCGCCTGCCACGCGGGAGGCCCGGGTTCGATTCCCGGCCAATGCAAGACTGCTTTCTTTTGACTTTGTTTTCGAAAGGAAATATATGACCTCAGTGGGGAATAAAATGGTGAGCAGTGACCCCGACGTGATTTGAACACGCAACCTTCTGATCTGGAGTCAGACGCGCTACCGTTGCGCCACGAGGTCCTTACACTTACAGCTTTCGGAGCCAGATCAACAAATGCTGTGGGCCTTTTGACTTATTTTCCCCTCCTCATATGCCTACAGTTGTATTACAGAGCTTGACCTTTTGTTTTCTATCCTAATTATGAAATTGACTGCAGGTGCCGAGAGAACGCAGAGAATTGAAATATTCAGGGAAAGGGTGTCCAGCAGGAGAGAGCAAAGGTATGTATCTGTTTTCCATTCAAGTGTTTCATGCAGGCAAAATAATACGTCCCTGGGTGGGCTTGAACCACCAACCTTTCGCTTAAAATCCGAACGTGCTAACCGATTGCGCCACAGAGACGAGTGACTACAGCATCTTTCCTTAGACTCAATATATATCTTGATATGTATGTGCCTGCCTGGAGCTTGTCTTATATAAGCCATCATCATGTGAAACTTTGGCGTTGTCATGTCTGCTGCGCACACTTTGTTCATGTGTGTACAATTTAAGTGTGTGCACCTGATCACTGTCTTGGACAGAGCTATGCCTGTGAACTCCCCATGTGAAGCATTGGTGGTTCAGTGGTAGAATTCTCGCCTGCCACGCGGGAGGCCCGGGTTCGATTCCCGGCCAATGCAAGGCTGCGTTCCTTTGACTTTGTTTTCGAAAGGAAATATATGAACACAGTGGGGAATAAAATGGTAAGCAGTGACCCCGACGTGATTTGACCACGCAACCTTCCGATCTGGAGTCAGACGCGCTACCGTTGCGCCACAAGGTCCTTACACTTACAGCCTTCAAGCCAGATCAACAAATGCTGATGGCCTTTTGACTTATTTTCCCCTCCTCATATGCCTACAGTTGTATTACAGGGCTAGGCCTTTTGTTTTCTATCCTAATTATGAAATTGACTGCAGGTGCAGAGAGAACGCAGAGGATTGAAATGTTCAGATAAAGGGTCTTAAGCAGGAGAGAGCAGAGGTACGTATCTGTGTTTCATTAAAGTGTTTCATGCAGGCAAAAAGGATACTTCCCTGGGTGGGCTTGAACCACCAACCTTTCTGTTAACAACCGAACGCGCTAACCATTTGCACCACAGAGGTTAATAACTGTAGCACAGTTCCTGAGACTCAATATATATCTTGATAATTGTGTGCCTGCCTGGAGCTTGTGTTATATAATGCGTCTTTATGCCATACAGCATTTCTCATTTGCTTAGTGTCTTGTTATTGTTGGACGTAATGATGAATAGACTACTGTCTAATGGTCTTAGTGCCAGTATTACTACCGGTCCCAGTGTATGAGACACATACATGACTTTTCTGTTGCCTGCTTAGCATAGCTCCCTGCTCCTCTGTAGGTGTGCTACCAGCCAGTAAGGCGTGTGCCTTGCCCATCAGATGTGTTATGTTAGACTTGACTTCTCTGTGAGCAAAGTCTCCCTCCCATAGCAGGTGCTTTCTCTGAACTCTTGACTTGTAAGACTGCTGGGAAAGGCCCTCCCTAGCCCCTCACTCAGATAGATACATTTACCTTCAGAGCTCAGCTTTGGAGAAAGAGATTGGGGAGAGAGCAAATAGGGGAAGGCCAATGGTGCACACTTTATTTTACATAAAAGCTGGGGCTTGTGGGAGGACAGGGACAAGAGGGTTCTCAGGGAAAGAAATCCCAGGAGTATTGATGGATAGGCCCTGAAACACAACAATCCCGGATTGGCAAGGCACAATATGCCTGTGCAACAGGCCTGACCCTAGGCTTCCGGAGTTCTTGGTCACAAAAGGCTCCAGTGATCTAAGCCCGACCAGGGCTGTAGGCCGCGTTGGGAGCGCGTTAGGGACGCAGGGCGCAGAACTCTGCCCGTTTCACCCCAGCATTTAGGGGAGGACACAGAATCTGGGAAAGCCAGTGGGAAGGATTTTCCAGGAGGAGAGTTCAGTGAGATAATCTGAAACACAATAGTGCTGGTGATCTGGCGGGTGCATTCTGTGAACCACTTTTGTCGGGAGCAGCCTGCCATCATGCCCTGATAAACACAACTCTAGTCCCAAGCCAGTGACCTCAGCAAATGCAAAGACATTCATAGTTATAGTCTCCTGCATCTGATTCTTGCCATCTTCATGTGAAACGTTGGCGTTATCATGTCTGCTGCGCACACTTTGTTCATATGTGTACAATTTAAGTGTGTGCACCTGATCACTGTCTTGGGCAGAGCTCTGCCTGTGAACAACCCATGTGAAGCATTGGTAGTTCAGTGGTAGAATTCTCGCCTGCCACGCGGGAGGCCCGGGTTCGATTCCCGGCCAATGCAAGACTGCTTTCTTTTGACTTTGTTTTCGAAAGGATATATATGACCTCAGTGGGGAATAAAATGGTAAGCAGTGACCCCGACGTGATTTGAACACGCAACCTTCTGATCTGGAGTCAGACGCGCTACCGTTGCGCCACGAGGTCCTTACACTTACAGCTTTCGGAGCCAGATCAACAAATGCTGTGGGCCTTTTGACTTATTTTCCCCTCCTCATATGCCTACAGTTGTATTACAGAGCTTGACCTTTTGTTTTCTATCCTAATTATGAAATTGACTGCAGGTGCCGAGAGAACGCAGAGAATTGAAATATTCAGGGAAAGGGTGTCCAGCAGGAGAGAGCAAAGGTATGTATCTGTTTTCCATTCAAGTGTTTCATGCAGGCAAAATAATACGTCCCTGGGTGGGCTTGAACCACCAACCTTTTGGTTAACAGCCGAACGCGCTAACCGATTGCGCCACAGAGACGAGTGACTACAGCATCTTTCCTTAGACTCAATATATATCTTGATATGTACGTGCCTGCCTGGAGCTTGTCTTATATAAGCCATCATCATGTGAAACTTTGGCGTTGTCATGTCTGCTGCGCACACTTTGTTCGTATGTGTACAATTTAAGTGTGTGCACCTGATCACTGTCTTGGACAGAGCTATGCCTGTGAACTCCCCATGTGAAGCATTGGTGGTTCAGTGGTAGAATTCTTGCCTGCCACGCGGGAGGCCCGGGTTCGATTCCCGGCCAATGCAAGGCTGCGTTCCTTTGACTTTGTTTTCGAAAGGAAATATATGAACTCGGTAAGCAGTGACCCCGACGTGATTTGACCACGCAACCTTCTGATCTGGAGTCAGACGCGCTACCTTTGCGCCACAAGGTCCTTACACTTACAGCTTTCAAGCCAGATCAATAAATGCTGATGGCCTTTTGACTTATTTTCCCCTCCTCATATGCCTACAGTTGTATTACAGGGCTAGGCCTTTTGTTTTCTATCCTAATTATGAAATTGACTGCAGGTGCAGAGAGAACGCAGAGGATTGAAATGTTCAGATAAAGGGTCTTAAGCAGGAGAGAGCAGAGGTACGTATCTGTGTTTCATTAAAGTGTTTCATGCAGGCAAAAAGGATACTTCCCTGGGTGGGCTTGAACCACCAACCTTTCTGTTAACAACCGAACGCGCTAACCATTTGCACCACAGAGGTTAATAACTGAAGCACAGTTCCTGAGACTCAATATATATCTTGATAATTGTGTGCCTGCCTGGAGCTTGTGTTATATAATGCGTCTTTATGCCATACAGCATTTCTCATTTGCTTAGTGTCTTGTTATTGTTGGACGTAATGATGAATAGACTACTGTCTAATGGTCTTAGAGCCAGTATTACTACCGGTCCCAGTGTATGAGACACATACATGACTTTTCTGTTGCCTGCTTAGCATAGCTCCCTGCTCCTCTGTAGGTGTGCTACCAGCCAGTAAGGCGTGTGCCTTGCCCATCAGATGTGTTATGTTAGACTTGACTTCTCTGTGAGCAAAGTCTCCCTCCCATAGCAGGTGCTTTCTCTGAACTCTTGACTTGTAAGACTGCTGGGAAAGGCCCTCCCTAGCCCCTCACTCAGATAGATACATTTACCTTCAGAGCTCAGCTTTGGAGAAAGAGATTGGGGAGAGAGCAAATAGGGGAAGGCCCATGGTGCACACTTTATTTTACATAAAAGCTGGGGCTTGTGGGAGGACAGGGACAAGAGGGTTCTCAGGGAAAGAAATCCCAGGAGTATTGATGGCTAGGCCCTGAAACACAACAATCCCGGATTGGCAAGGCACAATATGCCTGTGCAACAGGCCTGACCCTAGGCTTCCGGAGTTCTTGGTCACAAAAGGCTCCAGTTATCTAAGCCCGACCAGGGCTGTGCCCGACCAGAGCTGTAGGCCGCGTTGGGAGCGCGTTAGGGACGCAGGGCGCAGAACTCTGCCCGTTTCACCCCAGCATTTAGGGGAGGACACAGAATCTGGGAAAGCCAGTGGGAAGGATTTTCCAGGAGGAGAGTTCAGTAAGATAATCTGAAACACAATAGTGCTGGTGATCTGGCGGGTGCATTCTGTGAACCACTTTTGTCGGGAGCAGCCTGCCATCATGCCCTGATAAACACAACTCTAGTCCCAAGCCAGTGACCTCAGCAAATGCAAAGACATTCATAGTTATAGTCTCCTGCATCTGATTCTTGCCATCTTCATGTGAAACGTTGGCGTTATCATGTCTGCTGCGCACACTTTGTTCATATGTGTACAATTTAAGTGTGTGCACCTGATCACTGTCTTGGGCAGAGCTCTGCCTGTGAACAACCCATGTGAAGCATTGGTAGTTCAGTGGTAGAATTCTCGCCTGCCACGCGGGAGGCCCGGGTTCGATTCCCAGCCAATGCAAGACTGCTTTCTTTTGACTTTGTTTTCGAAAGGATATATATGACCTCAGTGGGGAATAAAATGGTAAGCAGTGACCCCGACGTGATTTGAACACGCAACCTTCTGATCTGGAGTCAGACGCGCTACCGTTGCACCACGAGGTCCTTACACTTACAGCTTTCGGAGCCAGATCAACAAATGCTGTGGGCCTTTTGACTTATTTTCCCCTCCTCATATGCCTACAGTTGTATTACAGAGCTTGACCTTTTGTTTTCTATCCTAATTATGAAATTGACTGCAGGTGCCGAGAGAACGCAGAGAATTGAAATATTCAGGGAAAGGGTGTCCAGCAGGAGAGAGCAAAGGTATGTTTCTGTTTTCCATTCAAGTGTTTCATGCAGGCAAAATAATACGTCCCTGGGTGGGCTTGAACCACCAACCTTTTGGTTAACAGCCGAACGCGCTAACCGATTGCGCCACAGAGACGAGTGACTACAGCATCTTTCCTTAGACTCAATATATATCTTGATATGTACGTGCCTGCCTGGAGCTTGTCTTATATAAGCCATCATCATATGAAACTTTGGCGTTGTCATGTCTGCTGCGCACACTTTGTTCATATGTGTACAATTTAAGTGTGTGCACCTGATCACTGTCTTGGACAGAGCTATGCCTGTGAACTCCCCATGTGAAGCATTGGTGGTTCAGTGGTAGAATTCTTGCCTGCCACGCGGGAGGCCCGGGTTCGATTCCTGGCCAATGCAAGGCTGCGTTCCTTTGACTTTGTTTTCGAAAGGAAATATATGAACTCAGTGGGGAATAAAACGGTAAGCAGTGACCCCGACGTGATTTGACCACGCAACCTTCTGATCTGGAGTCAGACGCGCTACCGTTGCGCCACAAGGTCCTTACACTTACAGCCTTCAAGCTAGATCAACAAATGCTGATGGCCTTTTGACTTATTTTCCCCTCCTCATATGCCTACAGTTGTATTACAGGGCTAGGCCTTTTGTTTTCTATCCTAATTATGAAATTGACTGCAGGTGCAGAGAGAACGCAGAGGATTGAAATGTTCAGATAAAGGGTCTTAAGCAGGAGAGAGCAGAGGTACGTATCTGTGTTTCATTAAAGTGTTTCATGCAGGCAAAAAGGATACTTCCCTGGGTGGGCTTGAACCACCAACCTTTCAGTTAACAACCGAACGCGCTAACCATTTGCACCACAGAGGTTAATAACTGTAGCACAGTTCCTGAGACTCAATATATATCTTGATAATTGTGTGCCTGCCTGGAGCTTGTGTTATATAATGCGTCTTTATGCCATACAGCATTTCTCATTTGCTTAGTGTCTTGTTATTGTTGGACGTAATGATGAATAGACTACTGTCTAATGGTCTTAGAGCCAGTATTACTACCGGTCCCAGTGTATGAGACACATACATGACTTTTCTGTTGCCTGCTTAGCATAGCTCCCTGCTCCTCTGTAGGTGTGCTACCAGCCAGTAAGGCGTGTGCCTTGCCCATCAGATGTGTTATGTTAGACTTGACTTCTCTGTGAGCAAAGTCTCCCTCCCATAGCAGGTGCTTTCTCTGAACTCTTGACTTGTAAGACTGCTGGGAAAGGCCCTCCCTAGCCCCTCACTCAGATAGATACATTTACCTTCAGAGCTCAGCTTTGGAGAAAGAGATTGGGGAGAGAGCAAATAGGGGAAGGCCCATGGTGCACACTTTATTTTACATAAAAGCTGGGGCTTGTGGGAGGACAGGGACAAGAGGGTTCTCAGGGAAAGAAATCCCAGGAGTATTGATGGCTAGGCCCTGAAACACAACAATCCCGGATTGGCAAGGCACAATATGCCTGTGCAACAGGCCTGACCCTAGGCTTCCGGAGTTCTTGGTCACAAAAGGCTCCAGTGATCTAAGCCCGACCAGGGCTGTAGGCCGCATTGGGAGCGCGTTAGGGACGCGTAAAGGGACGCAGGGCGCAGAACTCCGCCCGTTTCACCCCAGCATTTAGGGGAGGACGCAGAATCTGGGAAAGCCAGTGGGAAGGATTTTCCAGGAGGAGAGTTCAGTGAGATAATCTGAAACACAATAGGGCTGGTGATCTGGCGGGTGCATTCTGTGAAACACTTTTGTCGGGAGCAGCCTGCCATCATGCCCTGATAAACACAACTCTAGTCCCAAGCCAGTGACCTCAGCAAATGCAAAGACATTCATAGTTATAGTCTCCTGCATCTGATTCTTGCCATCTTCATGTGAAACGTTGGCGTTATCATGTCTGCTGCGCACACTTTGTTCATATGTGTACAATTTAAGTGTGTTTACCTGATCACTGTCTTGGGCAGAGCTCTGCCTGTGAACAACCCATGTGAAGCATTGGTGGTTCAGTGGTAGAATTCTCGCCTGCCACGCGGGAGGCCCGGGTTCGATTCCCGGCCAATGCAAGACTGCTTTCTTTTGACTTTGTTTTCGAAAGGAAATATATGACCTCAGTGGGGAATAAAATGGTAAGCAGTGACCCCGACGTGATTTGAACACGTAACCTTCTGATCTGGAGTCAGACGCGCTACCGTTGCGCCACGAGGTCCTTACACTTACCGCTTTCGGAGCCAGATCAACAAATGCTGTGGGCCTTTTGACTTATTTTCCCCTCCTCATATGCCTACAGTTGTATTACAGAGCTTGACCTTTTGTTTTCTATCCTAATTATGAAATTGACTGCAGGTGCCGAGAGAACGCAGAGAATTGAAATATTCAGGGAAAGGTTGTCCAGCAGGAGAGAGCAAAGGTATGTATCTGTTTTCCATTCAAGTGTTTCATGCAGGCAAAATAATACGTCCCTGGGTGGGCTTGAACCACCAACCTTTCTGTTAACAACCGAACGCGCTAACCATTTGCACCACAGAGGTTAATAACTGTAGCACAGTTCCTGAGACTCAATATATATCTTGATAATTGTGTGCCTGCCTGGAGCTTGTGTTATATAATGCGTCTTTATGCCATACAGCATTTCTCATTTGCTTAGTGTCTTGTTATTGTTGGACGTAATGATGAATAGACTACTGTCTAATGGTCTTAGAGCCAGTATTACTACCGGTCCCAGTGTATGAGACACATACATGACTTTTCTGTTGCCTGCTTAGCATAGCTCCCTGCTCCTCTGTAGGTGTGCTACCAGCCAGTAAGGCGTGTGCCTTGCCCATCAGATGTGTTATCTTAGACTTGACTTCTCTGTGAGCAAAGTCTCCCTCCCATAGCAGGTGCTTTCTCTGAACTCTTGACTTGTAAGACTGCTGGGAAAGGCCCTCCCTAGCCCCTCACTCAGATAGATACATTTACCTTCAGAGCTCAGCTTTGGAGAAAGAGATTGGGGAGAGAGCAAATAGGGGAAGGCCCATGGTGCACACTTTATTTTACATAAAAGCTGGGGCTTGTGGGAGGACAGGGACAAGAGGGTTCTCAGGGAAAGAAATCCCAGGAGTATTGATGGCTAGGCCCTGAAACACAACAATCCCGGATTGGCAAGGCACAATATGCCTATGCAACAGGCCTGACCCTAGGCTTCCGGAGTTCTTGGTCACAAAAGGCTCCAGTGATCTAAGCCCGACCAGGGCTGTAGGCCGCGTTGGGAGCGCGTTAGGGACGCAGGGCGCAGAACTCTGCCCGTTTCACCCCAGCATTTAGGGGAGGACACAGAATCTGGGAAAGCCAGTGGGAAGGATTTTCCAGGAGGAGAGTTCAGTGAGATAATCTGAAACACAATAGTGCTGGTGATCTGGCGGGTGCATTCTGTGAACCACTTTTGTCGGGAGCAGCCTGCCATCATGCCCTGATAAACACAACTCTAGTCCCAAGCCAGTGACCTCAGCAAATGCAAAGACATTCATAGTTATAGTCTCCTGCATCTGATTCATTGCCATCTTCATGTGAAACGTTGGCGTTATCATGTCTGCTGCGCACACTTTGTTCATATGTGTACAATTTAAGTGTGTGCACCTGATCACTGTCTTGGGCAGAGCTCTGCCTGTGAACAACCCATGTGAAGCATTGGTAGTTCAGTGGTAGAATTCTCGCCTGCCACGCGGGAGGCCCGGGTTCGATTCCCGGCCAATGCAAGACTGCTTTCTTTTGACTTTGTTTTCGAAAGGATATATATGACCTCAGTGGGGAATAAAATGGTAAGCAGTGACCCCGACGTGATTTGAACACGCAACCTTCTGATCTGGAGTCAGACGCGCTACCGTTGCGCCACGAGGTCCTTACACTTACAGCTTTCGGAGCCAGATCAACAAATGTTGTGGGCCTTTTGACTTATTTTCCCCTCCTCATATGCCTACAGTTGTATTACAGAGCTTGACCTTTTGTTTTCTATCCTAATTATGAAATTGACTGCAGGTGCCGAGAGAACGCAGAGAATTGAAATATTCAGGGAAAGGGTGTCCAGCAGGAGAGAGCAAAGGTATGTATCTGTTTTCCATTCAAGTGTTTCATGCAGGCAAAATAATACGTCCCTGGGTGGGCTTGAACCACCAACCTTTTGGTTAACAGCCGAACGCGCTAACCGATTGCGCCACAGAGACGATTGACTACAGCATCTTTCCTTAGACTCAATATATATCTTGATATGTACGTGCCTGCCTGGAGCTTGTCTTATATAAGCCATCATCATGTGAAACTTTGGCGTTGTCATGTCTGCTGCGCACACTTTGTTCATATGTGTACAATTTAAGTGTGTGCACCTGATCACTGTCTTGGACAGAGCTATGCCTGTGAACTCCCCATGTGAAGCATTGGTGGTTCAGTGGTAGAATTCTCGCCTGCCACGCGGGAGGCTCGGGTTTGATTCCCGGCCAATGCAAGGCTGTGTTCCTTTGACTTTGTTTTCGAAAGGAAATATATGAACTCAGTGGGGAATAAAACGGTAAGCAGTGACCCCGACGTGATTTGACCACGCAACCTTCTGATCTGGAGTCAGACGCGCTACCGTTGCGCCACAAGGTCCTTACACTTACAGCCTTCAAGCCAGATCAACAAATGCTGATGGCCTTTTGACTTATTTTCCCCTCCTCATATGCCTACAGTTGTATTACAGGGCTAGGCCTTTTGTTTTCTATCCTAATTATGAAATTGACTGCAGGTGCAGAGAGAACGCAGAGGATTGAAATGTTCAGATAAAGGGTCTTAAGCAGGAGAGAGCAGAGGTACGTATCTGTGTTTCATTAAAGTGTTTCATGCAGGCAAAAAGGAAACTTCCCTGGGTGGGCTTGAACCACCAACCTTTCTGTTAACAACCGAACGCGCTAACCATTTGCACCACAGAGGTTAATAACTGTAGCACAGTTCCTGAGACTCAATATATATCTTGATAATTGTGTGCCTGCCTGGAGCTTGTGTTATATAATGCGTCTTTATGCCATACAGCATTTCTCATTTGCTTAGTGTCTTGTTATTGTTGGACGTAATGATGAATAGACTACTGTCTAATGGTCTTAGAGCCAGTATTACTACCGGTCCCAGTGTATGAGACACATACATGACTTTTCTGTTGCCTGCTTAGCATAGCTCCCTGCTCCTCTGTAGGTGTGCTACCAGCCAGTAAGGCGTGTGCCTTGCCCATCAGATGTGTTATGTTAGACTTGACTTCTCTGTGAGCAAAGTCTCCCTCCCATAGCAGGTGCTTTCTCTGAACTCTTGACTTGTAAGACTGCTGGGAAAGGCCCTCCCTAGCCCCTCACTCAGATAGATACATTTACCTTCAGAGCTCAGCTTTGGAGAAAGAGATTGGGGAGAGAGCAAATAGGGGAAGGCCCATGGTGCACACTTTATTTTACATAAAAGCTGGGGCTTGTGGGAGGACAGGGACAAGAGGGTTCTCAGGGAAAGAAATCCCAGGAGTATTGATGGCTAGGCCCTGAAACACAACAATCCCGGATTGGCAAGGCACAATATGCCTGTGCAACAGGCCTGACCCTAGGCTTCCGGAGTTCTTGGTCACAAAAGGCTCCAGTTATCTAAGCCCGACCAGGGCTGTGCCCGACCAGAGCTGTAGGCCGCGTTGGGAGCGCGTTAGGGACGCGTAAAGGGACGCAGGGCGCAGAACTCTGCCCGTTTCACCCCAGCATTTAGGGGAGGACACAGAATCTGGGAAAGCCAGTGGGAAGGATTTTCCAGGAGGAGAGTTCAGTGAGATAATCTGAAACACAATAGTGCTGGTGATCTGGCGGGTGCATTCTGTGAACCACTTTTGTCGGGAGCAGCCTGCCATCATGCCCTGATAAACACAACTCTAGTCCCAAGCCAGTGACCTCAGCAAATGCAAAGACATTCATAGTTATAGTCTCCTGCATCTGATTCTTGCCATCTTCATGTGAAACGTTGGCGTTATCATGTCTGCTGCGCACACTTTGTTCATATGTGTACAATTTAAGTGTGTGCACCTGATCACTGTCTTGGGCAGAGCTCTGACTGTGAACAACCCATGTGAAGCATTGGTGGTTCAGTGGTAGAATTCTCGCCTGCCACGCGGGAGGCCCGGGTTTGATTCCCGGCCAATGCAAGACTGCTTTCTTTTGACTTTGTTTTCGAAAGGAAATATATGACCTCAGTGGGGAATAAAATGGTGAGCAGTGACCCCGACGTGATTTGAACACGCAACCTTCTGATCTGGAGTCAGACGCGCTACCGTTGCGCCACGAGGTCCTTACACTTACAGCTTTCGGAGCCAGATCAACAAATGCTGTGGGCCTTTTGACTTATTTTCCCCTCCTCATATGCCTACAGTTGTATTACAGAGCTTGACCTTTTGTTTTCTATCCTAATTATGAAATTGACTGCAGGTGCCGAGAGAACGCAGAGAATTGAAATATTCAGGGAAAGGGTGTCCAGCAGGAGAGAGCAAAGGTATGTATCTGTTTTCCATTCAAGTGTTTCATGCAGGCAAAATAATACGTCCCTGGGTGGGCTTGAACCACCAACCTTTCGCTTAAAATCCGAGCGTGCTAACCGATTGCGCCACAGAGACGAGTGACTACAGCATCTTTCCTTAGACTCAATATATATCTTGATATGTATGTGCCTGCCTGGAGCTTGTCTTATATAAGCCATCATCATGTGAAACTTTGGCGTTGTCATGTCTGCTGCGCACACTTTGTTCATATGTGTACAATTTAAGTGTGTGCACCTGATCACTGTCTTGGACAGAGCTATGCCTGTGAACTCCCCATGTGAAGCATTGGTGGTTCAGTGGTAGAATTCTCGCCTGCCACGCGGGAGGCCCGGGTTCGATTCCCGGCCAATGCAAGGCTGCGTTCCTTTGACTTTGGTTTCGAAAGGAAATATATGAACTCAGTGGGGAATAAAATGGTAAGCAGTGACCCCGACGTGATTTGACCACGCAACCTTCTGATCTGGAGTCAGACGCGCTACCGTTGCGCCACAAGGTCCTTACACTTACAGCCTTCAAGCCAGATCAACAAATGCTGATGGCCTTTTGACTTATTTTCCCCTCCTCATATGCCTACAGTTGTATTACAGGGCTAGGCCTTTTGTTTTCTATCCTAATTATGAAATTGACTGCAGGTGCAGAGAGAACGCAGAGGATTGAAATGTTCAGATAAAGGGTCTTAAGCAGGAGAGAGCAGAGGTACGTATCTGTGTTTCATTAAAGTGTTTCATGCAGGCAAAAAGGATACTTCCCTGGGTGGGCTTGAACCACCAACCTTTCTGTTAACAACCGAACGCGCTAACCATTTGCACCACAGAGGTTAACAACTGTAGCACAGTTCCTGAGACTCAATATATATCTTGATAATTGTGTGCCTGCCTGGAGCTTGTGTTATATAATGCGTCTTTATGCCATACAGCATTTCTCATTTGCTTAGTGTCTTGTTATTGTTGGACGTAATGATGAATAGACTACTGTCTAATGGTCTTAGAGCCAGTATTACTACCGGTCCCAGTGTATGAGACACATACATGACTTTTCTGTTGCCTGCTTAGCATAGCTCCCTGCTCCTCTGTAGGTGTGCTACCAGCCAGTAAGGCGTGTGCCTTGCCCATCAGATGTGTTATGTTAGACTTGACTTCTCTGTGAGCAAAGTCTCCCTCCCATAGCAGGTGCTTTCTCTGAACTCTTGACTTGTAAGACTGCTGGGAAAGGCCCTCCCTAGCCCCTCACTCAGATAGATACATTTACCTTCAGAGCTCAGCTTTGGAGAAAGAGATTGGGGAGAGAGCAAATAGGGGAAGGCCAATGGTGCACACTTTATTTTACATAAAAGCTGGGGCTTGTGGGAGGACAGGGACAAGAGGGTTCTCAGGGAAAGAAATCCCAGGAGTATTGATGGATAGGCCCTGAAACACAACAATCCCGGATTGGCAAGGCACAATATGCCTGTGCAACAGGCCTGACCCTAGGCTTCCGGAGTTCTTGGTCACAAAAGGCTCCAGTGATCTAAGCCCGACCAGGGCTGTAGGCCGCGTTGGGAGCGCGTTAGGGACGCAGGGCGCAGAACTCTGCCCGTTTCACCCCAGCATTTAGGGGAGGACACAGAATCTGGGAAAGCCAGTGGGAAGGATTTTCCAGGAGGAGAGCTCAGTGAGATAATCTGAAACACAATAGTGCTGGTGATCTGGCGGGTGCATTCTGTGAACCACTTTTGTCGGGAGCAGCCTGCCATCATGCCCTGATAAACACAACTCTAGTCCCAAGCCAGTGACCTCAGCAAATGCAAAGACATTCATAGTTATAGTCTCCTGCATCTGATTCTTGCCATCTTCATGTGAAACGTTGGCGTTATCATGTCTGCTGCGCACACTTTGTTCATATGTGTACAATTTAAGTGTGTGCACCTGATCACTGTCTTGGGCAGAGCTCTGCCTGTGAACAACCCATGTGAAGCATTGGTGGTTCAGTGGTAGAATTCTCGCCTGCCACGCGGGAGGCCCGGGTTCGATTCCCGGCCAATGCAAGACTGCTTTCTTTTGACTTTGTTTTCGAAAGGAAATATATGACCTCAGTGGGGAATAAAATGGTAAGCAGTGACCCCGACGTGATTTGAACACGCAACCTTCTGATCTGGAGTCAGACGCGCTACCGTTGCGCCACGAGGTCCTTACACTTACAGCTTTCGGAGCCAGATCAACAAATGCTGTGGGCCTTTTGACTTATTTTCCCCTCCTCATATGCCTACAGTTGTATTACAGAGCTTGACCTTTTGTTTTCTATCCTAATTATGAAATTGACTGCAGGTGCCGAGAGAACGCAGAGAATTGAAATATTCAGGGAAAGGGTGTCCAGCAGGAGAGAGCAAAGGTATGTATCTGTTTTCCATTCAAGTGTTTCATGCAGGCAAAATAATACGTCCCTGGGTGGGCTTGAACCACCAACCTTTTAGTTAACAGCCGAACGCGCTAACCGATTGCACCACAGAGACGAGTGACTACAGCATTTTTCCTTAGACTCAATATATATCTTGATATGTATGTGCCTGCCTGGAGCTTGTCTTATATAAGCCATCATCATGTGAAACTTTGGCGTTGTCATGTCTGCTGCGCACACTTTGTTCATATGTGTACAATTTAAGTGTGTGCACCTGATCACTGTCTTGGACAGAGCTATGCCTGTGAACTCCCCATGTGAAGCATTGGTGGTTCAGTGGTAGAATTCTCGCCTGCCACGCGTGAGGCCCGGGTTCGATTCCCGGCCAATGCAAGGCTGCGTTCCTTTGACTTTGTTTTCGAAAGGAAATATATGAACTCAGTGGGGAATAAAATGGTAAGCAGTGACCCCGACGTGATTTGACCACGCAACCTTCTGATCTGGAGTCAGACGCGCTACCGTTGCGCCACAAGGTCCTTACACTTACAGCTTTCGGAGCCAGATCAACAAATGCTGTGGGCCTTTTGACTTATTTTCCCCTCCTCATATGCCTACAGTTGTATTACAGAGCTTGACCTTTTGTTTTCTATCCTAATTATGAAATTGACTGCAGGTGCCGAGAGAACGCAGAGAATTGAAATATTCAGGGAAAGGGTGTCCAGCAGGAGAGAGCAAAGGTATGTATCTGTTTTCCATTCAAGTGTTTCATGCAGGCAAAATAATACGTCCCTGGGTGGGCTTGAACCACCAACCTTTCACTTAACAGCCGAACGCGCTAACCGATTGCGCCACAGAGACGAGTGACTACAGCATCTTTCCTTAGACTCAATATATATCTTGATATGTATGTGCCTGCCTGGAGCTTGTCTTATATAAGCCATCATCATGTGAAACTTTGGCGTTGTCATGTCTGCTGCGCACACTTTGTTCATATGTGTACAATTTAAGTGTGTGCACCTGATCACTGTCTTGGACAGAGCTATGCCTGTGAACTCCCCATGTGAAGCATTGGTGGTTCAGTGGTAAAATTCTCGCCTGCCACGCGGGAGGTCTGGGTTCGATTCCCGGCCAATGCAAGGTTGCGTTCCTTTGACTTTGTTTTCGAAAGGAAATATATGAACTCAGTGGGGAATAAAATGGTAAGCAGTGACCCCGACGTGATTTGACCACGCAACCTTCTGATCTGGAGTCAGACGCGCTACCGTTGTGCCACAAGGTCCTTACACTTACAGCCTTCAAGCCAGATCAACAAATGCTGATGGCCTTTTGACTTATTTTCCCCTCCTCATATGCCTACAGTTGTATTACAGGGCTAGGCCTTTTGTTTTCTATCCTAATTATGAAATTGACTGCAGGTGCAGAGAGAACGCAGAGGATTGAAATGTTCAGATAAAGGGTCTTAAGCAGGAGAGAGCAGAGGTACGTATCTGTGTTTCATTAAAGTGTTTCATGCAGGCAAAAAGGATACTTCCCTGGGTGGGCTTGAACCACCAACCTTTCTGTTAACAACCGAACGCGCTAACCATTTGCACCACAGAGGTTAATAACTGTAGCACAGTTCCTGAGACTCAATATATATCTTGATAATTGTGTGCCTGCCTGGAGCTTGTGTTATATAATGCGTCTTTATGCCATACAGCATTTCTCATTTGCTTAGTGTCTTGTTATTGTTGGACGTAATGATGAATAGACTACTGTCTAATGGTCTTAGAGCCAGTATTACTACCGGTCCCAGTGTATGAGACACATACATGACTTTTCTGTTGCCTGCTCAGCATAGCTCCCTGCTTCTCTGTAGGTGTGCTACCAGCCAGTAAGGCGTGTGCCTTGCCCATCAGATGTGTTATGTTAGACTTGACTTCTCTGTGAGCAAAGTCTCCCTCCCATAGCAGGTGCTTTCTCTGAACTCTTGACTTGTAAGACTGCTGGGAAAGGCCCTCCCTAGCCCCTCACTCAGATAGATACATTTACCTTCAGAGCTCAGCTTTGGAGAAAGAGATTGGGGAGAGAGCAAATAGGGGAAGGCCCATGGTGCACACTTTATTTTACATAAAAGCTGGGGCTTGTGGGAGGACAGGGACAAGAGGGTTCTCAGGGAAAGAAATCCCAGGAGTATTGATGGCTAGGCCCTGAAACACAACAATCCCGGATTGGCAAGGCACAATATGGCTGTGCAACAGGCCTGACCCTAGGCTTCCGGAGTTCTTGGTCACAAAAGGCTCCAGTGATCTAAGCCCGACCAGGGCTGTGCCCGACCAGGGCTGTAGGCCACGTTGGGAGCGCGTTAGGGACGCAGGGCGCAGAACTCTGCCCGTTTCACCCCAGCATTTAGGGGAGGACACAGAATCTGGGAAAGCCAGTGGGAAGGATTTTCCAGGAGGAGAGTTCAGTGAGATAATCTGAAACACAATAGTGCTGGTGATCTGGCGGGTGCATTCTGTGAACCACTTTTGTCGGGAGCAGCCTGCCATCATGCCCTGATAAACACAACTCTAGTCCCAAGCCAGTGACCTCAGCAAATGCAAAGACATTCATAGTTATAGTCTCCTGCATCTGATTCTTGCCATCTTCATGTGAAACGTTGGCGTTATCATGTCTGCTGCGCACACTTTGTTCATATGTGTACAATTTAAGTGTGTGCACCTGATCACTGTCTTGGGCAGAGCTCTGACTGTGAACAACCCATGTGAAGCATTGGTGGTTCAGTGGTAGAATTCTCGCCTGCCACGCGGGAGGCCCGGGTTTGATTCCCGGCCAATGCAAGACTGCTTTCTTTTGACTTTGTTTTCGAAAGGAAATATATGACCTCAGTGGGGAATAAAATGGTGAGCAGTGACCCCGACGTGATTTGAACACGCAACCTTCTGATCTGGAGTCAGACGCGCTACCGTTGCGCCACGAGGTCCTTACACTTACAGCTTTCGGAGCCAGATCAACAAATGCTGTGGGCCTTTTGACTTATTTTCCCCTCCTCATATGCCTACAGTTGTATTACAGAGCTTGACCTTTTGTTTTCTATCCTAATTATGAAATTGACTGCAGGTGCCGAGAGAACGCAGAGAATTGAAATATTCAGGGAAAGGGTGTCCAGCAGGAGAGAGCAAAGGTATGTATCTGTTTTCCATTCAAGTGTTTCATGCAGGCAAAATAATACGTCCCTGGGTGGGCTTGAACCACCAACCTTTCGCTTAAAATCCGAACGTGCTAACCGATTGCGCCACAGAGACGAGTGACTACAGCATCTTTCCTTAGACTCAATATATATCTTGATATGTATGTGCCTGCCTGGAGCTTGTCTTATATAAGCCATCATCATGTGAAACTTTGGCGTTGTCATGTCTGCTGCGCACACTTTGTTCATATGTGTACAATTTAAGTGTGTGCACCTGATCACTGTCTTGGACAGAGCTATGCCTGTGAACTCCCCATGTGAAGCATTGGTGGTTCAGTGGTAGAATTCTCGCCTGCCACGCGGGAGGCCCGGGTTCGATTCCCGGCCAATGCAAGGCTGCGTTCCTTTGACTTTGTTTTCGAAAGGAAATATATGAACTCAGTGGGGAATAAAATGGTAAGCAGTGACCCCGACGTGATTTGACCACGCAACCTTCTGATCTGGAGTCAGACGCGCTACCGTTGCGCCACAAGGTCCTTACACTTACAGCCTTCAAGCCAGATCAACAAATGCTGATGGCCTTTTGACTTATTTTCCCCTCCTCATATGCCTACAGTTGTATTACAGGGCTAGGCCTTTTGTTTTCTATCCTAATTATGAAATTGACTGCAGGTGCAGAGAGAACGCAGAGGATTGAAATGTTCAGATAAAGGGTCTTAAGCAGGAGAGAGCAGAGGTACGTATCTGTGTTTCATTAAAGTGTTTCATGCAGGCAAAAAGGATACTTCCCTGGGTGGGCTTGAACCACCAACCTTTCTGTTAACAACCGAACGCGCTAACCATTTGCACCACAGAGGTTAATAACTGTAGCACAGTTCCTGAGACTCAATATATATCTTGATAATTGTGTGCCTGCCTGGAGCTTGTGTTATATAATGCGTCTTTATGCCATACAGCATTTCTCATTTGCTTAGTGTCTTGTTATTGTTGGACGTAATGATGAATAGACTACTGTCTAATGGTCTTAGAGCCAGTATTACTACCGGTCCCAGTGTATGAGACACATACATGACTTTTCTGTTGCCTGCTTAGCATAGCTCCCTGCTCCTCTGTAGGTGTGCTACCAGCCAGTAAGGCGTGTGCCTTGCCCATCAGATGTGTTATGTTAGACTTGACTTCTCTGTGAGCAAAGTCTCCCTCCCATAGCAGGTGCTTTCTCTGAACTCTTGACTTGTAAGACTGCTGGGAAAGGCCCTCCCTAGCCCCTCACTCAGATAGATACATTTACCTTCAGAGCTCAGCTTTGGAGAAAGAGATTGGGGAGAGAGCAAATAGGGGAAGGCCAATGGTGCACACTTTATTTTACATAAAAGCTGGGGCTTGTGGGAGGACAGGGACAAGAGGGTTCTCAGGGAAAGAAATCCCAGGAGTATTGATGGATAGGCCCTGAAACACAACAATCCCGGATTGGCAAGGCACAATATGCCTGTGCAACAGGCCTGACCCTAGGCTTCCGGAGTTCTTGGTCACAAAAGGCTCCAGTGATCTAAGCCCGACCAGGGCTGTAGGCCGCGTTGGGAGCGCGTTAGGGACGCAGGGCGCAGAACTCTGCCCGTTTCACCCCAGCATTTAGGGGAGGACACAGAATCTGGGAAAGCCAGTGGGAAGGATTTTCCAGGAGGAGAGTTCAGTGAGATAATCTGAAACACAATAGTGCTGGTGATCTGGCGGGTGCATTCTGTGAACCACTTTTGTCGGGAGCAGCCTGCCATCATGCCCTGATAAACACAACTCTAGTCCCAAGCCAGTGACCTCAGCAAATGCAAAGACATTCATAGTTATAGTCTCCTGCATCTGATTCTTGCCATCTTCATGTGAAACGTTGGCGTTATCATGTCTGCTGCGCACACTTTGTTCATATGTGTACAATTTAAGTGTGTGCACCTGATCACTGTCTTGGGCAGAGCTCTGCCTGTGAACAACCCATGTGAAGCATTGGTGGTTCAGTGGTAGTATTCTCGCCTGCCACGCGGGAGGCCCGGGTTCGATTCCCGGCCAATGCAAGACTGCTTTCTTTTGACTTTGTTTTCGAAAGGAAATATATGACCTCAGTGGGGAATAAAATGGTAAGCAGTGACCCCGACGTGATTTGAACACGCAACCTTCTGATCTGGAGTCAGACGCGCTACCGTTGCGCCACGAGGTCCTTACACTTACAGCTTTCGGAGCCAGATCAACAAATGCTGTGGGCCTTTTGACTTATTTTCCCCTCCTCATATGCCTACAGTTGTATTACAGAGCTTGACCTTTTGTTTTCTATCCTAATTATGAAATTGACTGCAGGTGCCGAGAGAACGCAGAGAATTGAAATATTCAGGGAAAGGGTGTCCAGCAGGAGAGAGCAAAGGTATGTATCTGTTTTCCATTCAAGTGTTTCATGCAGGCAAAATAATACGTCCCTGGGTGGGCTTGAACCACCAACCTTTTAGTTAACAGCCGAACGCGCTAACCGATTGCACCACAGAGACGAGTGACTACAGCATTTTTCCTTAGACTCAATATATATCTTGATATGTATGTGCCTGCCTGGAGCTTGTCTTATATAAGCCATCATCATGTGAAACTTTGGCGTTGTCATGTCTGCTGCGCACACTTTGTTCATATGTGTACAATTTAAGTGTGTGCACCTGATCACTGTCTTGGACAGAGCTATGCCTGTGAACTCCCCATGTGAAGCATTGGTGGTTCAGTGGTAGAATTCTCGCCTGCCACGCGTGAGGCCCGGGTTCGATTCCCGGCCAATGCAAGGCTGCGTTCCTTTGACTTTGTTTTCGAAAGGAAATATATGAACTCAGTGGGGAATAAAATGGTAAGCAGTGACCCCGACGTGATTTGACCACGCAACCTTCTGATCTGGAGTCAGACGCGCTACCGTTGCGCCACAAGGTCCTTACACTTACAGCCTTCAAGCCAGATCAACAAATGCTGATGGCCTTTTGACTTATTTTCCCCTCCTCATATGCCTACAGTTGTATTACAGGGCTAGGCCTTTTGTTTTCTATCCTAATTATGAAATTGACTGCAGGTGCAGAGAGAACGCAGAGGATTGAAATGTTCAGATAAAGGGTCTTAAGCAGGAGAGAGCAGAGGTACGTATCTGTGTTTCATTAAAGTGTTTCATGCAGGCAAAAAGGATACTTCCCTGGGTGGGCTTGAACCACCAACCTTTCTGTTAACAACCGAACGCGCTAACCATTTGCACCACAGAGGTTAATAACTGTAGCACAGTTCCTGAGACTCAATATATATCTTGATAATTGTGTGCCTGCCTGGAGCTTGTGTTATATAATGCGTCTTTATGCCATACAGCATTTCTCATTTGCTTAGTGTCTTGTTATTGTTGGACGTAATGATGAATAGACTACTGTCTAATGGTCTTAGAGCCAGTATTACTACCGGTCCCAGTGTATGAGACACATACATGACTTTTCTGTTGCCTGCTTAGCATAGCTCCCTGCTCCTCTGTAGGTGTGCTACCAGCCAGTAAGGCGTGTGCCTTGCCCATCAGATGTGTTATGTTAGACTTGACTTCTCTGTGAGCAAAGTCTCCCTCCCATAGCAGGTGCTTTCTCTGAACTCTTGACTTGTAAGACTGCTGGGAAAGGCCCTCCCTAGCCCCTCACTCAGATAGATACATTTACCTTCAGAGCTCAGCTTTGGAGAAAGAGATTGGGGAGAGAGCAAATAGGGGAAGGCCCATGGTGCACACTTTATTTTACATAAAAGCTGGGGCTTGTGGGAGGACAGGGACAAGAGGGTTCTCAGGGAAAGAAATCCCAGGAGTATTGATGGCTAGGCCCTGAAACACAACAATCCCGGATTGGCAAGGCACAATATGCCTGTGCAACAGGCCTGACCCTAGGCTTCCGGAGTTCTTGGTCACAAAAGGCTCCAGTGATCTAAGCCCGACCAGGGCTGTGCCCGACCAGGGCTGTAGGCCGCGTTGGGAGCGCGTTAGGGACGCAGGGCGCAGAACTCTGCCCGTTTCACCCCAGCATTTAGGGGAGGACACAGAATCTGGGAAAGCCAGTGGGAAGGATTTTCCAGGAGGAGAGTTCAGTGAGATAATCTGAAACACAATAGTGCTGGTGATCTGGCAGGTGCATTCTGTGAACCACTTTTGTCGGGAGCAGCCTGCCATCATGCCCTGATAAACACAACTCTAGTCCCAAGCCAGTGACCTCAGCAAATGCAAAGACATTCATAGTTATAGTCTCCTGCATCTGATTCTTGCCATCTTCATGTGAAACGTTGGCGTTATCATGTCTGCTGCGCACACTTTGTTCATATGTGTACAATTTAAGTGTGTTTACCTGATCACTGTCTTGGGCAGAGCTCTGCCTGTGAACAACCCATGTGAAGCATTGGTGGTTCAGTGGTAGAATTCTCGCCTGCCACGCGGGAGGCCCGGGTTCGATTCCCGGCCAATGCAAGACTGCTTTCTTTTGACTTTGTTTTCGAAAGGAAATATATGACCTCAGTGGGGAATAAAATGGTAAGCAGTGACCCCGACGTGATTTGAACACGTAACCTTCTGATCTGGAGTCAGACGCGCTACCGTTGCGCCACGAGGTCCTTACACTTACCGCTTTCGGAGCCAGATCAACAAATGCTGTGGGCCTTTTGACTTATTTTCCCCTCCTCATATGCCTACAGTTGTATTACAGAGCTTGACCTTTTGTTTTCTATCCTAATTATGAAATTGACTGCAGGTGCCGAGAGAACGCAGAGAATTGAAATATTCAGGGAAAGGTTGTCCAGCAGGAGAGAGCAAAGGTATGTATCTGTTTTCCATTCAAGTGTTTCATGCAGGCAAAATAATACGTCCCTGGGTGGGCTTGAACCACCAACCTTTCTGTTAACAACCGAACGCGCTAACCATTTGCACCACAGAGGTTAATAACTGTAGCACAGTTCCTGAGACTCAATATATATCTTGATAATTGTGTGCCTGCCTGGAGCTTGTGTTATATAATGCGTCTTTATGCCATACAGCATTTCTCATTTGCTTAGTGTCTTGTTATTGTTGGACGTAATGATGAATAGACTACTGTCTAATGGTCTTAGAGCCAGTATTACTACCGGTCCCAGTGTATGAGACACATACATGACTTTTCTGTTGCCTGCTTAGCATAGCTCCCTGCTCCTCTGTAGGTGTGCTACCAGCCAGTAAGGCGTGTGCCTTGCCCATCAGATGTGTTATGTTAGACTTGACTTCTCTGTGAGCAAAGTCTCCCTCCCATAGCAGGTGCTTTCTCTGAACTCTTGACTTGTAAGACTGCTGGGAAAGGCCCTCCCTAGCCCCTCACTCAGATAGATACATTTACCTTCAGAGCTCAGCTTTGGAGAAAGAGATTGGGGAGAGAGCAAATAGGGGAAGGCCCATGGTGCACACTTTATTTTACATAAAAGCTGGGGCTTGTGGGAGGACAGGGACAAGAGGGTTCTCAGGGAAAGAAATCCCAGGAGTATTGATGGCTAGGCCCTGAAACACAACAATCCCGGATTGGCAAGGCACAATATGCCTGTGCAACAGGCCTGACCCTAGGCTTCCGGAGTTCTTGGTCACAAAAGGCTCCAGTGATCTAAGCCCGACCAGGGCTGTAGGCCGCGTTGGGAGCGCGTTAGGGACGCAGGGCGCAGAACTCTGCCCGTTTCACCCCAGCATTTAGGGGAGGACACAGAATCTGGGAAAGCCAGTGGGAAGGATTTTCCAGGAGGAGAGTTCAGTGAGATAATCTGAAACACAATAGTGCTGGTGATCTGGCGGGTGCATTCTGTGAACCACTTTTGTCGGGAGCAGCCTGCCATCATGCCCTGATAAACACAACTCTAGTCCCAAGCCAGTGACCTCAGCAAATGCAAAGACATTCATAGTTATAGTCTCCTGCATCTGATTCATTGCCATCTTCATGTGAAACGTTGGCGTTATCATGTCTGCTGCGCACACTTTGTTCATATGTGTACAATTTAAGTGTGTGCACCTGATCACTGTCTTGGGCAGAGCTCTGCCTGTGAACAACCCATGTGAAGCATTGGTAGTTCAGTGGTAGAATTCTCGCCTGCCACGTGGGAGGCCCGGGTTCGATTCCCGGCCAATGCAAGACTGCTTTCTTTTGACTTTGTTTTCGAAAGGATATATATGACCTCAGTGGGGAATAAAATGGTAAGCAGTGACCCCGACGTGATTTGAACACGCAACCTTCTGATCTGGAGTCAGACGCGCTACCGTTGCGCCACGAGGTCCTTACACTTACAGCTTTCGGAGCCAGATCAACAAATGTTGTGGGCCTTTTGACTTATTTTCCCCTCCTCATATGCCTACAGTTGTATTACAGAGCTTGACCTTTTGTTTTCTATCCTAATTATGAAATTGACTGCAGGTGCTGAGAGAACGCAGAGAATTGAAATATTCAGGGAAAGGGTGTCCAGCAGGAGAGAGCAAAGGTATGTATCTGTTTTCCATTCAAGTGTTTCATGCAGGCAAAATAATACGTCCCTGGGTGGGCTTGAACCACCAACCTTTTGGTTAACAGCCGAACGCGCTAACCGATTGCGCCACAGAGACGAGTGACTACAGCATCTTTCCTTAGACTCAATATATATCTTGATATGTACGTGCCTGCCTGGAGCTTGTCTTATATAAGCCATCATCATGTGAAACTTTGGCGTTGTCATGTCTGCTGCGCACACTTTGTTCATATGTGTACAATTTAAGTGTGTGCACCTGATCACTGTCTTGGACAGAGCTATGCCTGTGAAGTCCCCATGTGAAGCATTGGTGGTTCAGTGGTAGAATTCTCGCCTGCCACGCGGGAGGCTCGGGTTCGATTCCCGGCCAATGCAAGGCTGTGTTCCTTTGACTTTGTTTTCGAAAGGAAATATATGAACTCAGTGGGGAATAAAACGGTAAGCAGTGACCCCGACGTGATTTGACCACGCAACCTTCTGATCTGGAGTCAGACGCGCTACCGTTGCGCCACAAGGTCCTTACACTTACAGCCTTCAAGCCAGATCAACAAATGCTGATGGCCTTTTGACTTATTTTCCCCTCCTCATATGCCTACAGTTGTATTACAGGGCTAGGCCTTTTGTTTTCTATCCTAATTATGAAATTGACTGCAGGTGCAGAGAGAACGCAGAGGATTGAAATGTTCAGATAAAGGGTCTTAAGCAGGAGAGAGCAGAGGTACGTATCTGTGTTTCATTAAAGTGTTTCATGCAGGCAAAAAGGAAACTTCCATGGGTGGGCTTGAACCACCAACCTTTCTGTTAACAACCGAACGCGCTAACCATTTGCACCACAGAGGTTAATAACTGTAGCACAGTTCCTGAGACTCAATATATATCTTGATAATTGTGTGCCTGCCTGGAGCTTGTGTTATATAATGCGTCTTTATGCCATACAGCATTTCTCATTTGCTTAGTGTCTTGTTATTGTTGGACGTAATGATGAATAGACTACTGTCTAATGGTCTTAGAGCCAGTATTACTACCGGTCCCAGTGTATGAGACACATACATGACTTTTCTGTTGCCTGCTTAGCATAGCTCCCTGCTCCTCTGTAGGTGTGCTACCAGCCAGTAAGGCGTGTGCCTTGCCCATCAGATGTGTTATGTTAGACTTGACTTCTCTGTGAGCAAAGTCTCCCTCCCATAGCAGGTGCTTTCTCTGAACTCTTGACTTGTAAGACTGCTGGGAAAGGCCCTCCCTAGCCCCTCACTCAGATAGATACATTTACCTTCAGAGCTCAGCTTTGGAGAAAGAGATTGGGGAGAGAGCAAATAGGGGAAGGCCCATGGTGCACACTTTATTTTACATAAAAGCTGGGGCTTGTGGGAGGACAGGGACAAGAGGGTTCTCAGGGAAAGAAATCCCAGGAGTATTGATGGCTAGGCCCTGAAACACAACAATCCCGGATTGGCAAGGCACAATATGCCTGTGCAACAGGCCTGACCCTAGGCTTCCGGAGTTCTTGGTCACAAAAGGCTCCAGTTATCTAAGCCCGACCAGGGCTGTGCCCGACCAGAGCTGTAGGCCGCGTTGGGAGCGCGTTAGGGACGCGTAAAGGGACGCAGGGCGCAGAACTCTGCCCGTTTCACCCCAGCATTTAGGGGAGGACACAGAATCTGGGAAAGCCAGTGGGAAGGATTTTCCAGGAGGAGAGTTCAGTGAGATAATCTGAAACACAATAGTGCTGGTGATCTGGCGGGTGCATTCTGTGAACCACTTTTGTCGGGAGCAGCCTGCCATCATGCCCTGATAAACACAACTCTAGTCCCAAGCCAGTGACCTCAGCAAATGCAAAGACATTCATAGTTATAGTCTCCTGCATCTGATTCTTGCCATCTTCATGTGAAACGTTGGCGTTATCATGTCTGCTGCGCACACTTTGTTCATATGTGTACAATTTAAGTGTGTGCACCTGATCACTGTCTTGGGCAGAGCTCTGACTGTGAACAACCCATGTGAAGCATTGGTGGTTCAGTGGTAGAATTCTCGCCTGCCACGCGGGAGGCCCGGGTTTGATTCCCGGCCAATGCAAGACTGCTTTCTTTTGACTTTGTTTTCGAAAGGAAATATATGACCTCAGTGGGGAATAAAATGGTGAGCAGTGACCCCGACGTGATTTGAACACGCAACCTTCTGATCTGGAGTCAGACGCGCTACCGTTGCGCCACGAGGTCCTTACACTTACAGCTTTCGGAGCCAGATCAACAAATGCTGTGGGCCTTTTGACTTATTTTCCCCTCCTCATATGCCTACAGTTGTATTACAGAGCTTGACCTTTTGTTTTCTATCCTAATTATGAAATTGACTGCAGGTGCCGAGAGAACGCAGAGAATTGAAATATTCAGGGAAAGGGTGTCCAGCAGGAGAGAGCAAAGGTATGTATCTGTTTTCCATTCAAGTGTTTCATGCAGGCAAAATAATACGTCCCTGGGTGGGCTTGAACCACCAACCTTTCGCTTAAAATCCGAACGTGCTAACCGATTGCGCCACAGAGACGAGTGACTACAGCATCTTTCCTTAGACTCAATATATATCTTGATATGTATGTGCCTGCCTGGAGCTTGTCTTATATAAGCCATCATCATGTGAAACTTTGGCGTTGTCATGTCTGCTGCGCACACTTTGTTCATATGTGTACAATTTAAGTGTGTGCACCTGATCACTGTCTTGGACAGAGCTATGCCTGTGAACTCCCCATGTGAAGCATTGGTGGTTCAGTGGTAGAATTCTCGCCTGCCACGTGGGAGGCCCGGGTTCGATTCCCGGCCAATGCAAGGCTGCGTTCCTTTGACTTTGGTTTCGAAAGGAAATATATGAACTCAGTGGGGAATAAAATGGTAAGCAGTGACCCCGACGTGATTTGACCACGCAACCTTCTGATCTGGAGTCAGACGCGCTACCGTTGCGCCACAAGGTCCTTACACTTACAGCCTTCAAGCCAGATCAACAAATGCTGATGGCCTTTTGACTTATTTTCCCCTCCTCATATGCCTACAGTTGTATTACAGGGCTAGGCCTTTTGTTTTCTATCCTAATTATGAAATTGACTGCAGGTGCAGAGAGAACGCAGAGGATTGAAATGTTCAGATAAAGGGTCTTAAGCAGGAGAGAGCAGAGGTACGTATCTGTGTTTCATTAAAGTGTTTCATGCAGGCAAAAAGGATACTTCCCTGGGTGGGCTTGAACCACCAACCTTTCTGTTAACAACCGAACGCGCTAACCATTTGCACCACAGAGGTTAATAACTGTAGCACAGTTCCTGAGACTCAATATATATCTTGATAATTGTGTGCCTGCCTGGAGCTTGTGTTATATAATGCGTCTTTATGCCATACAGCATTTCTCATTTGCTTAGTGTCTTGTTATTGTTGGACGTAATGATGAATAGACTACTGTCTAATGGTCTTAGAGCCAGTATTACTACCGGTCCCAGTGTATGAGACACATACATGACTTTTCTGTTGCCTGCTTAGCATAGCTCCCTGCTCCTCTGTAGGTGTGCTACCAGCCAGTAAGGCGTGTGCCTTGCCCATCAGATGTGTTATGTTAGACTTGACTTCTCTGTGAGCAAAGTCTCCCTCCCATAGCAGGTGCTTTCTCTGAACTCTTGACTTGTAAGACTGCTGGGAAAGGCCCTCCCTAGCCCCTCACTCAGATAGATACATTTACCTTCAGAGCTCAGCTTTGGAGAAAGAGATTGGGGAGAGAGCAAATAGGGGAAGGCCAATGGTGCACACTTTATTTTACATAAAAGCTGGGGCTTGTGGGAGGACAGGGACAAGAGGGTTCTCAGGGAAAGAAATCCCAGGAGTATTGATGGATAGGCCCTGAAACACAACAATCCCGGATTGGCAAGGCACAATATGCCTGTGCAACAGGCCTGACCCTAGGCTTCCGGAGTTCTTGGTCACAAAAGGCTCCAGTGATCTAAGCCCGACCAGGGCTGTAGGCCGCGTTGGGAGCGCGTTAGGGACGCAGGGCGCAGAACTCTGCCCGTTTCACCCCAGCATTTAGGGGAGGACACAGAATCTGGGAAAGCCAGTGGGAAGGATTTTCCAGGAGGAGAGTTCAGTGAGATAATCTGAAACACAATAGTGCTGGTGATCTGGCGGGTGCATTCTGTGAACCACTTTTGTCGGGAGCAGCCTGCCATCATGCCCTGATAAACACAACTCTAGTCCCAAGCCAGTGACCTCAGCAAATGCAAAGACATTCATAGTTATAGTCTCCTGCATCTGATTCTTGCCATCTTCATGTGAAACGTTGGCGTTATCATGTCTGCTGCGCACACTTTGTTCATATGTGTACAATTTAAGTGTGTGCACCTGATCACTGTCTTGGGCAGAGCTCTGCCTGTGAACAACCCATGTGAAGCATTGGTGGTTCAGTGGTAGAATTCTCGCCTGCCACGCGGGAGGCCCGGGTTCGATTCCCGGCCAATGCAAGACTGCTTTCTTTTGACTTTGTTTTCGAAAGGAAATATATGACCTCAGTGGGGAATAAAATGGTAAGCAGTGACCCCGACGTGATTTGAACACGCAACCTTCTGATCTGGAGTCAGACGCGCTACCGTTGCGCCACGAGGTCCTTACACTTACAGCTTTCGGAGCCAGATCAACAAATGCTGTGGGCCTTTTGACTTATTTTCCCCTCCTCATATGCCTACAGTTGTATTACAGAGCTTGACCTTTTGTTTTCTATCCTAATTATGAAATTGACTGCAGGTGCCGAGAGAACGCAGAGAATTGAAATATTCAGGGAAAGGGTGTCCAGCAGGAGAGAGCAAAGGTATGTATCTGGTTTCCATTCAAGTGTTTCATGCAGGCAAAATAATACGTCCCTGGGTGGGCTTGAACCACCAACCTTTTAGTTAACAGCCGAACACGCTAACCGATTGCACCACAGAGACGAGTGACTACAGCATTTTTCCTTAGACTCAATATATATCTTGATATGTATGTGCCTGCCTGGAGCTTGTCTTATATAAGCCATCATCATGTGAAACTTTGGCGTTGTCATGTCTGCTGCGCACACTTTGTTCATATGTGTACAATTTAAGTGTGTGCACCTGATCACTGTCTTGGACAGAGCTATGCCTGTGAACTCCCCATGTGAAGCATTGGTGGTTCAGTGGTAGAATTCTCGCCTGCCACGCGTGAGGCCCGGGTTCGATTCCCGGCCAATGCAAGGCTGTGTTCCTTTGACTTTGTTTTCGAAAGGAAATATATGAACTCAGTGGGGAATAAAATGGTAAGCAGTGACCCCGACGTGATTTGACCACGCAACCTTCTGATCTGGAGTCAGACGCGCTACCGTTGCGCCACAAGGTCCTTACACTTACAGCTTTCGGAGCCAGATCAACAAATGCTGTGGGCCTTTTGACTTATTTTCCCCTCCTCATATGCCTACAGTTGTATTACAGAGCTTGACCTTTTGTTTTCTATCCTAATTATGAAATTGACTGCAGGTGCCGAGAGAACGCAGAGAATTGAAATATTCAGGGAAAGGGTGTCCAGCAGGAGAGAGCAAAGGTATGTATCTGTTTTCCATTCAAGTGTTTCATGCAGGCAAAATAATACGTCCCTGGGTGGGCTTGAACCACCAACCTTTCACTTAACAGCCGAACGCGCTAACCGATTGCGCCACAGAGACGAGTGACTACAGCATCTTTCCTTAGACTCAATATATATCTTGATATGTATGTGCCTGCCTGGAGCTTGTCTTATATAAGCCATCATCATGTGAAACTTTGGCGTTGTCATGTCTGCTGCGCACACTTTGTTCATATGTGTACAATTTAAGTGTGTGCACCTGATCACTGTCTTGGACAGAGCTATGCCTGTGAACTCCCCATGTGAAGCATTGGTGGTTCAGTGGTAGAATTCTCGCCTGCCACGTGGGAGGCCCGGGTTTGATTCGCGGCCAATGCAAGGCTGCGTTCCTTTGACTTTGTTTTCGAAAGGAAATATATGAACTCAGTGGGGAATAAAATGGTAAGCAGTGACCCCGACGTGATTTGACCACGCAACCTTCTGATCTGGAGTCAGACGCGCTACCGTTGTGCCACAAGGTCCTTACACTTACAGCCTTCAAGCCAGATCAACAAATGCTGATGGCCTTTTGACTTATTTTCCCCTCCTCATATGCCTACAGTTGTATTACAGGGCTAGGCCTTTTGTTTTCTATCCTAATTATGAAATTGACTGCAGGTGCAGAGAGAACGCAGAGGATTGAAATGTTCAGATAAAGGGTCTTAAGCAGGAGAGAGCAGAGGTACGTATCTGTGTTTCATTAAAGTGTTTCATGCAGGCAAAAAGGATACTTCCCTGGGTGGGCTTGAACCACCAACCTTTCTGTTAACAACCGAACGCGCTAACCATTTGCACCACAGAGGTTAATAACTGTAGCACAGTTCCTGAGACTCAATATATATCTTGATAATTGTGTGCCTGCCTGGAGCTTGTGTTATATAATGCGTCTTTATGCCATACAGCATTTCTCATTTGCTTAGTGTCTTGTTATTGTTGGACGTAATGATGAATAGACTACTGTCTAATGGTCTTAGAGCCAGTATTACTACCGGTCCCACTGTATGAGACACATACATGACTTTTCTGTTGCCTGCTTAGCATAGCTCCCTGCTCCTCTGTAGGTGTGCTACCAGCCAGTAAGGCGTGTGCCTTGCCCATCAGATGTGTTATGTTAGACTTGACTTCTCTGTGAGCAAAGTCTCCCTCCCATAGCAGGTGCTTTCTCTGAACTCTTGACTTGTAAGACTGCTGGGAAAGGCCCTCCCTAGCCCCTCACTCAGATAGATACATTTACCTTCAGAGCTCAGCTTTGGAGAAAGAGATTGGGGAGAGAGCAAATAGGGGAAGGCCCATGGTGCACACTTTATTTTACATAAAAGCTGGGGCTTGTGGGAGGACAGGGACAAGAGGGTTCTCAGGGAAAGAAATCCCAGGAGTATTGATGGCTAGGCCCTGAAACACAACAATCCCGGATTGGCAAGGCACAATATGCCTGTGCAACAGGCCTGACCCTAGGCTTCCGGAGTTCTTGGTCACAAAAGGCTCCAGTGATCTAAGCCCGACCAGGGCTGTAGGCCGCATTGGGAGCGCGTTAGGGACGCGTAAAGGGACGCAGGGCGCAGAACTCCGCCCGTTTCACCCCAGCATTTAGGGGAGGACACAGAATCTGGGAAAGCCAGTGGGAAGGATTTTCCAGGAGGAGAGTTCAGTGAGATAATCTGAAACACAATAGTGCTGGTGATCTGGCGGGTGCATTCTGTGAACCACTTTTGTCGGGAGCAGCCTGCCATCATGCCCTGATAAACACAACTCTAGTCCCAAGCCAGTGACCTCAGCAAATGCAAAGACATTCATAGTTATAGTCTCCTGCATCTGATTCTTGCCATCTTCATGTGAAACGTTGGCGTTATCATGTCTGCTGCGCACACGTTGTTCATATGTGTACAATTTAAGTGTGTGCACCTGATCACTGTCTTGGGCAGAGCTCTGCCTGTGAACAACCCATGTGAAGCATTGGTGGTTCAGTGGTAGAATTCTCGCCTGCCACGCGGGAGGCCTGGGTTCGATTCCTGGCCAATGCAAGACTGCTTTCTTTTGACTTTGTTTTCGAAAGGAAATATATGACCTCAGTGGGGAATAAAATGGTAAGCAGTGACCCCGACGTGATTTGAACACTCAACCTTCTGATCTGGAGTCAGACGCACTACCGTTGCGCCACGAGGTCCTTACACTTACAGCTTTCGGAGCCAGATCAACAAATGCTGTGGGCCTTTTGACTTATTTTCCCCTCCTCATATGCCTACAGTTGTATTACAGAGCTTGACCTTTTGTTTTCTATCCTAATTATGAAATTGACTGCAGGTGCCGAGAGAACGCAGAGAATTGAAATATTCAGGGAAAGGGTGTCCAGCAGGAGAGAGCAAAGGTATGTATCTGTTTTCCATTCAAGTGTTTCATGCAGGCAAAATAATACGTCCCTGGGTGGGCTTGAACCACCAACCTTTTGGTTAACAGCCGAACGCGCTAACCGATTGCGCCACAGAGACGAGTGACTACAGCATCTTTCCTTAGACTCAATATATATCTTGATATGTATGTGCCTGCCTGGAGCTTGTCTTATATAAGCCATCATCATGTGAAACTTTGGCGTTGTCATGTCTGCTGCGCACACTTTGTTCATATGTGTACAATTTAAGTGTGTGCACCTGATCACTGTCTTGGACAGAGCTATGCCTGTGAACTCCCCATGTGAAGCATTGGTGGTTCAGTGGTAGAATTCTCGCCTGCCACGTGGGAGGCCCGGGTTTGATTCGCGGCCAATGCAAGGCTGCGTTCCTTTGACTTTGTTTTCGAAAGGAAATATATGAACTCAGTGGGGAATAAAATGGTAAGCAGTGACCCCGACGTGATTTGACCACGCAACCTTCTGATCTGGAGTCAGACGCGCTACCGTTGCGCCACAAGGTCCTTACACTTACAGCCTTCAAGCCAGATCAACAAATGCTGATGGCCTTTTGACTTATTTTCCCCTCCTCATATGCCTACAGTTGTATTACAGGGCTAGGCCTTTTGTTTTCTATCCTAATTATGAAATTGACTGCAGGTGCAGAGAGAACGCAGAGGATTGAAATGTTCAGATAAAGGGTCTTAAGCAGGAGAGAGCAGAGGTACGTATCTGTGTTTCATTAAAGTGTTTCATGCAGGCAAAAAGGATACTTCCCTGGGTGGGCTTGAACCACCAACCTTTCTGTTAACAACCGAACGCGCTAACCATTTGCACCACAGAGGTTAATAACTGTAGCACAGTTCCTGAGACTCAATATATATCTTGATAATTGTGTGCCTGCCTGGAGCTTGTGTTATATAATGCGTCTTTATGCCATACAGCATTTCTCATTTGCTTAGTGTCTTGTTATTGTTGGACGTAATGATGAATAGACTACTGTCTAATGGTCTTAGAGCCAGTATTACTACCGGTCCCAGTGTATGAGACACATACATGACTTTTCTGTTGCCTGCTTAGCATAGCTCCCTGCTCCTCTGTAGGTGTGCTACCAGCCAGTAAGGCGTGTGCCTTGCCCATCAGATGTGTTATGTTAGACTTGACTTCTCTGTGAGCAAAGTCTCCCTCCCATAGCAGGTGCTTTCTCTGAACTCTTGACTTGTAAGACTGCTGGGAAAGGCCCTCCCTAGCCCCTCACTCAGATAGATACATTTACCTTCAGAGCTCAGCTTTGGAGAAAGAGATTGGGGAGAGAGCAAATAGGGGAAGGCCCATGGTGCACACTTTATTTTACATAAAAGCTGGGGCTTGTGGGAGGACAGGGACAAGAGGGTTCTCAGGGAAAGAAATCCCAGGAGTATTGATGGCTAGGCCCTGAAACACAACAATCCCGGATTGGCAAGGCACAATATGCCTGTGCAACAGGCCTGACCCTAGGCTTCCGGAGTTCTTGGTCACAAAAGGCTCCAGTGATCTAAGCCCGACCAGGGCTGTAGGCCGCGTTGGGAGCGCGTTAGGGACGCAGGGCGCAGAACTCTGCCCGTTTCACCCCAGCATTTAGGGGAGGACACAGAATCTGGGAAAGCCAGTGGGAAGGATTTTCCAGGAGGAGAGTTCAGTGAGATAATCTGAAACACAATAGTGCTGGTGATCTGGCGGGTGCATTCTGTGAACCACTTTTGTCGGGAGCAGCCTGCCATCATGCCCTGATAAACACAACTCTAGTCCCAAGCCAGTGACCTCAGCAAATGCAAAGACATTCATAGTTATAGTCTCCTGCATCTGATTCTTGCCATCTTCATGTGAAACGTTGGCGTTATCATGTCTGCTGCGCACACTTTGTTCATATGTGTACAATTTAAGTGTGTGCACCTGATCACTGTCTTGGGCAGAGCTCTGCCTGTGAACAACCCATGTGAAGCATTGGTGGTTCAGTGGTAGAATTCTCGCCTGCCATGCGGGAGGCCCGGGTTCGATTCCCGGCCAATGCAAGACTGCTTTCTTTTGACTTTGTTTTCGAAAGGAAATATATGACCTCAGTGGGGAATAAAATGGTAAGCAGTGACCCCGACGTGATTTGAACACGCAACCTTCTGATCTGGAGTCAGACGTGCTACCGTTGCGCCACGAGGTCCTTACACTTACAGCTTTCGGAGCCAGATCAACAAATGCTGTGGGCCTTTTGACTTATTTTCCCCTCCTCATATGCCTACAGTTGTATTACAGAGCTTGACCTTTTGTTTTCTATCCTAATTATGAAATTGACTGCAGGTGCCGAGAGAACGCAGAGAATTGAAATATTCAGGGAAAGGGTGTCCAGCAGGAGAGAGCAAAGGTATGTATCTGTTTTCCATTCAAGTGTTTCATGCAGGCAAAATAATACGTCCCTGGGTGGGCTTGAACCACCAACCTTTCACTTAACAGCCGAACGCGCTAACCGATTGCGCCACAGAGACGAGTGACTACAGCATCTTTCCTTAGACTCAATATATATCTTGATATGTATGTGCCTGCCTGGAGCTTGTCTTATATAAGCCATCATCATGTGAAACTTTGGCGTTGTCATGTCTGCTGCGCACACTTTGTTCATATGTGTACAATTTAAGTGTGTGCACCTGATCACTGTCTTGGACAGAGCTATGCCTGTGAACTCCCCATGTGAAGCATTGGTGGTTCAGTGGTAGAATTCTCGCCTGCCACGTGGGAGGCCCGGGTTTGATTCGCGGCCAATGCAAGGCTGCGTTCCTTTGACTTTGTTTTCGAAAGGAAATATATGAACTCAGTGGGGAATAAAATGGTAAGCAGTGACCCCGACGTGATTTGACCACGCAACCTTCTGATCTGGAGTCAGACGCGCTACCGTTGTGCCACAAGGTCCTTACACTTACAGCCTTCAAGCCAGATCAACAAATGCTGATGGCCTTTTGACTTATTTTCCCCTCCTCATATGCCTACAGTTGTATTACAGGGCTAGGCCTTTTGTTTTCTATCCTAATTATGAAATTGACTGCAGGTGCAGAGAGAACGCAGAGGATTGAAATGTTCAGATAAAGGGTCTTAAGCAGGAGAGAGCAGAGGTACGTATCTGTGTTTCATTAAAGTGTTTCATGCAGGCAAAAAGGATACTTCCCTGGGTGGGCTTGAACCACCAACCTTTCTGTTAACAACCGAACGCGCTAACCATTTGCACCACAGAGGTTAATAACTGTAGCACAGTTCCTGAGACTCAATATATATCTTGATAATTGTGTGCCTGCCTGGAGCTTGTGTTATATAATGCGTCTTTATGCCATACAGCATTTCTCATTTGCTTAGTGTCTTGTTATTGTTGGACGTAATGATGAATAGACTACTGTCTAATGGTCTTAGAGCCAGTATTACTACCGGTCCCACTGTATGAGACACATACATGACTTTTCTGTTGCCTGCTTAGCATAGCTCCCTGCTCCTCTGTAGGTGTGCTACCAGCCAGTAAGGCGTGTGCCTTGCCCATCAGATGTGTTATGTTAGACTTGACTTCTCTGTGAGCAAAGTCTCCCTCCCATAGCAGGTGCTTTCTCTGAACTCTTGACTTGTAAGACTGCTGGGAAAGGCCCTCCCTAGCCCCTCACTCAGATAGATACATTTACCTTCAGAGCTCAGCTTTGGAGAAAGAGATTGGGGAGAGAGCAAATAGGGGAAGGCCCATGGTGCACACTTTATTTTACATAAAAGCTGGGGCTTGTGGGAGGACAGGGACAAGAGGGTTCTCAGGGAAAGAAATCCCAGGAGTATTGATGGCTAGGCCCTGAAACACAACAATCCCGGATTGGCAAGGCACAATATGCCTGTGCAACAGGCCTGACCCTAGGCTTCCGGAGTTCTTGGTCACAAAAGGCTCCAGTGATCTAAGCCCGACCAGGGCTGTAGGCCGCATTGGGAGCGCGTTAGGGACGCGTAAAGGGACGCAGGGCGCAGAACTCCGCCCGTTTCACCCCAGCATTTAGGGGAGGACACAGAATCTGGGAAAGCCAGTGGGAAGGATTTTCCAGGAGGAGAGTTCAGTGAGATAATCTGAAACACAATAGTGCTGGTGATCTGGCGGGTGCATTCTGTGAACCACTTTTGTCGGGAGCAGCCTGCCATCATGCCCTGATAAACACAACTCTAGTCCCAAGCCAGTGACCTCAGCAAATGCAAAGACATTCATAGTTATAGTCTCCTGCATCTGATTCTTGCCATCTTCATGTGAAACGTTGGCGTTATCATGTCTGCTGCGCACACGTTGTTCATATGTGTACAATTTAAGTGTGTGCACCTGATCACTGTCTTGGGCAGAGCTCTGCCTGTGAACAACCCATGTGAAGCATTGGTGGTTCAGTGGTAGAATTCTCGCCTGCCACGCGGGAGGCCTGGGTTCGATTCCTGGCCAATGCAAGACTGCTTTCTTTTGACTTTGTTTTCGAAAGGAAATATATGACCTCAGTGGGGAATAAAATGGTAAGCAGTGACCCCGACGTGATTTGAACACTCAACCTTCTGATCTGGAGTCAGACGCACTACCGTTGCGCCACGAGGTCCTTACACTTACAGCTTTCGGAGCCAGATCAACAAATGCTGTGGGCCTTTTGACTTATTTTCCCCTCCTCATATGCCTACAGTTGTATTACAGAGCTTGACCTTTTGTTTTCTATCCTAATTATGAAATTGACTGCAGGTGCCGAGAGAACGCAGAGAATTGAAATATTCAGGGAAAGGGTGTCCAGCAGGAGAGAGCAAAGGTATGTATCTGTTTTCCATTCAAGTGTTTCATGCAGGCAAAATAATACGTCCCTGGGTGGGCTTGAACCACCAACCTTTTGGTTAACAGCCGAACGCGCTAACCGATTGCGCCACAGAGACGAGTGACTACAGCATCTTTCCTTAGACTCAATATATATCTTGATATGTATGTGCCTGCCTGGAGCTTGTCTTATATAAGCCATCATCATGTGAAACTTTGGCGTTGTCATGTCTGCTGCGCACACTTTGTTCATATGTGTACAATTTAAGTGTGTGCACCTGATCACTGTCTTGGACAGAGCTATGCCTGTGAACTCCCCATGTGAAGCATTGGTGGTTCAGTGGTAGAATTCTCGCCTGCCACGTGGGAGGCCCGGGTTTGATTCGCGGCCAATGCAAGGCTGCGTTCCTTTGACTTTGTTTTCGAAAGGAAATATATGAACTCAGTGGGGAATAAAATGGTAAGCAGTGACCCCGACGTGATTTGACCACGCAACCTTCTGATCTGGAGTCAGACGCGCTACCGTTGCGCCACAAGGTCCTTACACTTACAGCCTTCAAGCCAGATCAACAAATGCTGATGGCCTTTTGACTTATTTTCCCCTCCTCATATGCCTACAGTTGTATTACAGGGCTAGGCCTTTTGTTTTCTATCCTAATTATGAAATTGACTGCAGGTGCAGAGAGAACGCAGAGGATTGAAATGTTCAGATAAAGGGTCTTAAGCAGGAGAGAGCAGAGGTACGTATCTGTGTTTCATTAAAGTGTTTCATGCAGGCAAAAAGGATACTTCCCTGGGTGGGCTTGAACCACCAACCTTTCTGTTAACAACCGAACGCGCTAACCATTTGCACCACAGAGGTTAATAACTGTAGCACAGTTCCTGAGACTCAATATATATCTTGATAATTGTGTGCCTGCCTGGAGCTTGTGTTATATAATGCGTCTTTATGCCATACAGCATTTCTCATTTGCTTAGTGTCTTGTTATTGTTGGACGTAATGATGAATAGACTACTGTCTAATGGTCTTAGAGCCAGTATTACTACCGGTCCCAGTGTATGAGACACATACATGACTTTTCTGTTGCCTGCTTAGCATAGCTCCCTGCTCCTCTGTAGGTGTGCTACCAGCCAGTAAGGCGTGTGCCTTGCCCATCAGATGTGTTATGTTAGACTTGACTTCTCTGTGAGCAAAGTCTCCCTCCCATAGCAGGTGCTTTCTCTGAACTCTTGACTTGTAAGACTGCTGGGAAAGGCCCTCCCTAGCCCCTCACTCAGATAGATACATTTACCTTCAGAGCTCAGCTTTGGAGAAAGAGATTGGGGAGAGAGCAAATAGGGGAAGGCCCATGGTGCACACTTTATTTTACATAAAAGCTGGGGCTTGTGGGAGGACAGGGACAAGAGGGTTCTCAGGGAAAGAAATCCCAGGAGTATTGATGGCTAGGCCCTGAAACACAACAATCCCGGATTGGCAAGGCACAATATGCCTGTGCAACAGGCCTGACCCTAGGCTTCCGGAGTTCTTGGTCACAAAAGGCTCCAGTGATCTAAGCCCGACCAGGGCTGTAGGCCGCGTTGGGAGCGCGTTAGGGACGCAGGGCGCAGAACTCTGCCCGTTTCACCCCAGCATTTAGGGGAGGACACAGAATCTGGGAAAGCCAGTGGGAAGGATTTTCCAGGAGGAGAGTTCAGTGAGATAATCTGAAACACAATAGTGCTGGTGATCTGGCGGGTGCATTCTGTGAACCACTTTTGTCGGGAGCAGCCTGCCATCATGCCCTGATAAACACAACTCTAGTCCCAAGCCAGTGACCTCAGCAAATGCAAAGACATTCATAGTTATAGTCTCCTGCATCTGATTCTTGCCATCTTCATGTGAAACGTTGGCGTTATCATGTCTGCTGCGCACACTTTGTTCATATGTGTACAATTTAAGTGTGTGCACCTGATCACTGTCTTGGGCAGAGCTCTGCCTGTGAACAACCCATGTGAAGCATTGGTGGTTCAGTGGTAGAATTCTCGCCTGCCATGCGGGAGGCCCGGGTTCGATTCCCGGCCAATGCAAGACTGCTTTCTTTTGACTTTGTTTTCGAAAGGAAATATATGACCTCAGTGGGGAATAAAATGGTAAGCAGTGACCCCGACGTGATTTGAACACGCAACCTTCTGATCTGGAGTCAGACGTGCTACCGTTGCGCCACGAGGTCCTTACACTTACAGCTTTCGGAGCCAGATCAACAAATGCTGTGGGCCTTTTGACTTATTTTCCCCTCCTCATATGCCTACAGTTGTATTACAGAGCTTGACCTTTTGTTTTCTATCCTAATTATGAAATTGACTGCAGGTGCCGAGAGAACGCAGAGAATTGAAATATTCAGGGAAAGGGTGTCCAGCAGGAGAGAGCAAAGGTATGTATCTGTTTTCCATTCAAGTGTTTCATGCAGGCAAAATAATACGTCCCTGGGTGGGCTTGAACCACCAACCTTTTGGTTAACAGCCGAACGCGCTAACCGATTGCGCCACAGAGACGAGTGACTACAGCATCTTTCCTTAGACTCAATATATATCTTGATATGTATGTGCCTGCCTGGAGCTTGTCTTATATAAGCCATCATCATGTGAAACTTTGGCGTTGTCATGTCTGCTGCGCACACTTTGTTTATATGTGTACAATTTAAGTGTGTGCACCTGATCACTGTCTTGGACAGAGCTATGCCTGTGAACTCCCCATGTGAAGCATTGGTGGTTCAGTGGTAGAATTCTCGCCTGCCACGCGGGAGGCCCGGGTTCGATTCCCGGCCAATGCAAGGCTGCGTTCCTTTGACTTTGTTTTCGAAAGGAAATATATGAACTCAGTGGGGAATAAAATGGTAAGCAGTGACCCCGACGTGATTTGACCACGCAACCTTCTGATCTGGAGTCAGACGCGCTACCGTTGCGCCACAAGGTCCTTACACTTACAGCCTTCAAGCCAGATCAACAAATGCTGATGGCCTTTTGACTTATTTTCCCCTCCTCATATGCCTACAGTTGTATTACAGGGCTAGGCCTTTTGTTTTCTATCCTAATTATGAAATTGACTGCAGGTGCAGAGAGAACGCAGAGGATTGAAATGTTCAGATAAAGGGTCTTAAGCAGGAGAGAGCAGAGGTACGTATCTGTGTTTCATTAAAGTGTTTCATGCAGGCAAAAAGGATACTTCCCTGGGTGGGCTTGAACCACCAACCTTTCTGTTAACAACCGAACGCGCTAACCATTTGCACCACAGAGGTTCATAACTGTAGCACAGTTCCTGAGACTCAATATATATCTTGATAATTGTGTGCCTGCCTGGAGCTTATGTTATATAATGCGTCTTTATGCCATACAGCATTTCTCATTTGCTTAGTGTCTTGTTATTGTTGGACGTAATGATGAATAGACTACTGTCTAATGGTCTTAGAGCCAGTATTACTACCGGTCCCAGTGTATGAGACACATACATGACTTTTCTGTTGCCTGCTTAGCATAGCTCCCTGCTCCTCTGTAGGTGTGCTACCAGCCAGTAAGGCGTGTGCCTTGCCCATCAGATGTGTTATGTTAGACTTGACTTCTCTGTGAGCAAAGTCTCCCTCCCATAGCAGGTGCTTTCTCTGAACTCTTGACTTGTAAGACTGCTGGGAAAGGCCCTCCCTAGCCCCTCACTCAGATAGATACATTTACCTTCAGAGCTCAGCTTTGGAGAAAGAGATTGGGGAGAGAGCAAATAGGGGAAGGCCCATGGTGCACACTTTATTTTACATAAAAGCTGGGGCTTGTGGGAGGACAGGGACAAGAGGGTTCTCAGGGAAAGAAATCCCAGGAGTATTGATGGCTAGGCCCTGAAACACAACAATCCCGGATTGGCAAGGCACAATATGCCTGTGCAACAGGCCTGACCCTAGGCTTCCGGAGTTCTTGGTCACAAAAGGCTCCAGTGATCTAAGCCCGACCAGGGCTGTAGGCCGCATTGGGAGCGCCTTAGGGACGCGTAAAGGGACGCAGGGCGCAGAACTCCGCCCGTTTCACCCCAGCATTTAGGGGAGGACACAGAATCTGGGAAAGCCAGTGGGAAGGATTTTCCAGGAGGAGAGTTCAGTGAGATAATCTGAAACACAATAGTGCTGGTGATCTGGCGGGTGCATTCTGTGAACCACTTTTGTCGGGAGCAGCCTGCCATCATGCCCTGATAAACACAACTCTAGTCCCAAGCCAGTGACCTCAGCAAATGCAAAGACATTCATAGTTATAGTCTCCTGCATCTGATTCTTGCCATCTTCATGTGAAACGTTGGCGTTATCATGTCTGCTGCGCACACTTTGTTCATATGTGTACAATTTAAGTGTGTGCACCTGATCACTGTCTTGGGCAGAGCTCTGCCTGTGAACAACCCATGTGAAGCATTGGTGGTTCAGTGGTAGAATTCTCGCCTGCCACGCGGGAGGCCCGGGTTCGATTCCTGGCCAATGCAAGACTGCTTTCTTTTGACTTTGTTTTCGAAAGGAAATATATGACCTCAGTGGGGAATAAAATGGTAAGCAGTGACCCCGACGTGATTTGAACACGCAACCTTCTGATCTGGAGTCAGACGCACTACCGTTGCGCCACGAGGTCCTTACACTTACAGCTTTCGGAGCCAGATCAACAAATACTGTGGGCCTTTTGACTTATTTTCCCCTCCTCATATGCCTACAGTTGTATTACAGAGCTTGACCTTTTGTTTTCTATCCTAATTATGAAATTGACTGCAGGTGCCGAGAGAACGCAGAGGATTGAAATGTTCAGATAAAGGGTCTTAAGCAGGAGAGAGCAGAGGTACGTATCTGTGTTTCATTAAAGTGTTTCATGCAGGCAAAAAGGATACTTCCCTGGGTGGGCTTGAACCACCAACCTTTCTGTTAACAACCGAACGCGCTAACCATTTGCACCACAGAGGTTAATAACTGTAGCACAGTTCCTGAGACTCAATATATATCTTGATAATTGTGTGCCTGCCTGGAGCTTGTGTTATATAATGCGTCTTTATGCCATACAGCATTTCTCATTTGCTTAGTGTCTTGTTATTGTTGGACGTAATGATGAATAGACTACTGTCTAATGGTCTTAGAGCCAGTATTACTAACGGTCCCAGTGTATGAGACACATACATGACTTTTCTGTTGCCTGCTTAGCATAGCTCCCTGCTCCTCTGTAGGTGTGCTACCAGCCAGTAAGGCGTGTGCCTTGCCCATCAGATGTGTTATGTTAGACTTGACTTCTCTGTGAGCAAAGTCTCCCTCCCATAGCAGGTGCTTTCTCTGAACTCTTGACTTGTAAGACTGCTGGGAAAGGCCCTCCCTAGCCCCTCACTCAGATAGATACATTTACCTTCAGAGCTCAGCTTTGGAGAAAGAGATTGGGGAGAGAGCAAATAGGGGAAGGCCCATGGTGCACACTTTATTTTACATAAAAGCTGGGGCTTGTGGGAGGACAGGGACAAGAGGGTTCTCAGGGAAAGAAATCCCAGGAGTATTGATGGCTAGGCCCTGAAACACAACAATCCCGGATTGGCAAGGCACAATATGCCTGTGCAACAGGCCTGACCCTAGGCTTCCGGAGTTCTTGGTCACAAAAGGCTCCAGTGATCTAAGCCCGACCAGGGCTGTGCCCGACCAGGGCTGTAGGCCGCGTTGGGAGCGCGTTAGGGACGCATGGCGCAGAACTCTGCCCGTTTCACCCCAGCATTTAGGGGAGGACACAGAATCTGGGAAAGCCAGTGGGAAGGATTTTCCAGGAGGAGAGTTCAGTGAGATAATCTGAAACACAATAGTGCTGGTGATCTGGCGGGTGCATTCTGTGAACCACTTTTGTCGGGAGCAGCCTGCCATCATGCCCTGATAAACACAACTCTAGTCCCAAGCCAGTGACCTCAGCAAATGCAAAGACATTCATAGTTATAGTCTCCTGCATCTGATTCTTGCCATCTTCATGTGAAACGTTGGCGTTATCATGTCTGCTGCGCACACTTTGTTCATATGTGTACAATTTAAGTGTGTGCACCTGATCACTGTCTTGGGCAGAGCTCTGCCTGTGAACAACCCATGTGAAGCATTGGTGGTTCAGTGGTAGAATTCTCGCCTGCCATGCGGGAGGCCCGGGTTCGATTCCCGGCCAATGCAAGACTGCTTTCTTTTGACTTTGTTTTCGAAAGGAAATATATGACCTCAGTGGGGAATAAAATGGTAAGCAGTGACCCCGACGTGATTTGAACACGCAACCTTCTGATCTGGAGTCAGACGCGCTACCGTTGCGCCACGAGGTCCTTACACTTACAGCTTTCGGAGCCAGATCAACAAATGCTGTGGGCCTTTTGACTTATTTTCCCCTCCTCATATGCCTACAGTTGTATTACAGAGCTTGACCTTTTGTTTTCTATCCTAATTATGAAATTGACTGCAGGTGCCGAGAGAACCCAGAGAATTGAAATATTCAGGGAAAGGGTGTCCAGCAGGAGAGAGCAAAGGTATGTATCTGTTTTCCATTCAAGTGTTTCATGCAGGCAAAATAATACGTCCCTGGGTGGGCTTGAACCACCAACCTTTTGGTTAACAGCCGATCGCGCTAACCGATTGCGCCACAGAGACGAGTGACTACAGCATCTTTCCTTAGACTCAATATATATCTTGATATGTATGTGCCTGCCTGGAGCTTGTCTTATATAAGCCATCATCATGTGAAACTTTGGCGTTGTCATGTCTGCTGCGCACACTTTGTTTATATGTGTACAATTTAAGTGTGTGCACCTGATCACTGTCTTGGACAGAGCTATGCCTGTGAACTCCCCATGTGAAGCATTGGTGGTTCAGTGGTAGAATTCTCGCCTGCCACGCGGGAGGCCCGGGTTCGATTCCCGGCCAATGCAAGGCTGCGTTCCTTTGACTTTGTTTTCGAAAGGAAATATATGAACTCAGTGGGGAATAAAATGGTAAGCAGTGACCCCGACGTGATTTGACCACGCAACCTTCTGATCTGGAGTCAGACGCGCTACCGTTGCGCCACAAGGTCCTTACACTTACAGCCTTCAAGCCAGATCAACAAATGCTGATGGCCTTTTGACTTATTTTCCCCTCCTCATATGCCTACAGTTGTATTACAGGGCTAGGCCTTTTGTTTTCTATCCTAATTATGAAATTGACTGCAGGTGCAGAGAGAACGCAGAGGATTGAAATGTTCAGATAAAGGGTCTTAAGCAGGAGAGAGCAGAGGTACGTATCTGTGTTTCATTAAAGTGTTTCATGCAGGCAAAAAGGATACTTCCCTGGGTGGGCTTGAACCACCAACCTTTCTGTTAACAACCGAACGCGCTAACCATTTGCACCACAGAGGTTCATAACTGTAGCACAGTTCCTGAGACTCAATATATATCTTGATAATTGTGTGCCTGCCTGGAGCTTATGTTATATAATGCGTCTTTATGCCATACAGCATTTCTCATTTGCTTAGTGTCTTGTTATTGTTGGACGTAATGATGAATAGACTACTGTCTAATGGTCTTAGAGCCAGTATTACTACCGGTCCCAGTGTATGAGACACATACATGACTTTTCTGTTGCCTGCTTAGCATAGCTCCCTGCTCCTCTGTAGGTGTGCTACCAGCCAGTAAGGCGTGTGCCTTGCCCATCAGATGTGTTATGTTAGACTTGACTTCTCTGTGAGCAAAGTCTCCCTCCCATAGCAGGTGCTTTCTCTGAACTCTTGACTTGTAAGACTGCTGGGAAAGGCCCTCCCTAGCCCCTCACTCAGATAGATACATTTACCTTCAGAGCTCAGCTTTGGAGAAAGAGATTGGGGAGAGAGCAAATAGGGGAAGGCCCATGGTGCACACTTTATTTTACATAAAAGCTGGGGCTTGTGGGAGGACAGGGACAAGAGGGTTCTCAGGGAAAGAAATCCCAGGAGTATTGATGGCTAGGCCCTGAAACACAACAATCCCGGATTGGCAAGGCACAATATGCCTGTGCAACAGGCCTGACCCTAAGCTTCCGGAGTTCTTGGTCACAAAAGGCTCCAGTGATCTAAGCCCGACCAGGGCTGTTGGCCGCGTTGGGAGCGCGTTAGGGACGCAGGGCGCAGAACTCTGCCCGTTTCACCCCAGCATTTAGGGGAGGACACAGAATCTGGGAAAGCCAGTGGGAAGGATTTTCCAGGAGGAGAGTTCAGTGAGATAATCTGAAACACAATAGTGCTGGTGATCTGGTGGGTGCATTCTGTGAACCACTTTTGTCGGGAGCAGCCTGCCATCATGCCCTGATAAACACAACTCTAGTCCCAAGCCAGTGACCTCAGCAAATGCAAAGACATTCATAGTTATAGTCTCCTGCATCTGATTCTTGCCATCTTCATGTGAAACGTTGGCGTTATCATGTCTGCTGCGCACACTTTGTTCATATGTGTACAATTTAAGTGTGTGCACCTGATCACTGTCTTGGGCAGAGCTCTGCCTGTGAACAACCCATGTGAAGCATTGGTGGTTCAGTGGTAGAATTCTCGCCTGCCACGCGGGAGGCCCGGGTTCGATTCCCGGCCAATGCAAGACTGCTTTCTTTTGACTTTGTTTTCGAAAGGAAATATATGACCTCAGTGGGGAATAAAATGGTAAGCAGTGACCCCGACGTGATTTGAACACGCAACCTTCTGATCTGGAGTCAGACGCGCTACCGTTGCGCCACGAGGTCCTTACACTTACAGCTTTCGGAGCCAGATCAACAAATGCTGTGGGCCTTTTGACTTATTTTCCCCTCCTCATATGCCTACAGTTGTATTACAGAGCTTGACCTTTTGTTTTCTATCCTAATTATGAAATTGACTGCAGGTGCCGAGAGAACGCAGAGAATTGAAATATTCAGGGAAAGGGTGTCCAGCAGGAGAGAGCAAAGGTATGTATCTGTTTTCCATTCAAGTGTTTCATGCAGGCAAAATAATACGTCCCTGGGTGGGCTTGAACCACCAACCTTTCGGTTAACAGCCGAACGCGCTAACCGATTGCGCCACAGAGACGAGTGACTACAGCATCTTTCCTTAGACTCAATATATATCTTGATATGTATGTGCCTGCATGGAGCTTGTCTTATATAAGCCATCATCATGTGAAACTTTGGCGTTGTCATGTCTGCTGCGCACACTTTGTTCATATGTGTACAATTTAAGTGTGTGCACCTGATCACTGTCTTGGACAGAGCTATGCCTGTGAACTCCCCATGTGAAGCATTGGTGGTTCAGTGGTAGAATTCTCGCCTGCCACGCGGGAGGCCTGGGTTCGATTCCCAGCCAATGCAAGGCTACGTTCCTTTGACTTTGTTTTCGAAAGGAAATATATGAACTCAGTGGGGAATAAAATGGTAAGCAGTGACCCCGACGTGATTTGACCACGCAACCTTCTGATCTGGAGTCAGACGCGCTACCGTTGCGCCACAAGGTCCTTACACTTACAGCCTTCAAGCCAGATCAACAAATGCTGATGGCCTTTTGACTTATTTTCCCCTCCTCATATGCCTACAGTTGTATTACAGGGCTAGGCCTTTTGTTTTCTATCCTAATTATGAAATTGACTGCAGGTGCAGAGAGAACGCAGAGGATTGAAATGTTCAGATAAAGGGTCTTAAGCAGGAGAGAGCAGAGGTACGTATCTGTGTTTCATTAAAGTGTTTCATGCAGGCAAAAAGGATACTTCCCTGGGTGGGCTTGAACCACCAACCTTTCTGTTAACAACCGAACGCGCTAACCATTTGCACCACAGAGGTTAATAACTGTAGCACAGTTCCTGAGACTCAATATATATCTTGATAATTGTGTGCCTGCCTGGAGCTTGTGTTATATAATGCGTCTTTATGCCATACAGCATTTCTCATTTGCTTAGTGTCTTGTTATTGTTGGACGTAATGATGAATAGACTACTGTCTAATGGTCTTAGAGCCAGTATTACTACCGGTCCCAGTGTATGAGACACATACATGACTTTTCTGTTGCCTGCTTAGCATAGCTCCCTGCTCCTCTGTAGGTGTGGTACCAGCCATTAAGGCGTGTGCCTTGCCCATCAGATGTGTTATCTTAGACTTGACTTCTCTGTGAGCAAAGTCTCCCTCCCATAGCAGGTGCTTTCTCTGAACTCTTGACTTGTAAGACTGCTGGGAAAGGCCCTCCCTAGCCCCTCACTCAGATAGATACATTTACCTTCAGAGCTCAGCTTTGGAGAAAGAGATTGGGGAGAGAGCAAATAGGGGAAGGCCCATGGTGCACACTTTATTTTACATAAAAGCTGGGGCTTGTGGGAGGACAGGGACAAGAGGGTTCTCAGGGAAAGAAATCCCAGGAGTATTGATGGCTAGGCCCTGAAACACAACAATCCCGGATTGGCAAGGCACAATATGCCTGTGCAACAGGCCTGACCCTAGGCTTCCGGAGTTCTTGGTCACAAAAGGCTCCAGTGATCTAAGCCCGACCAGGGCTGTAGGCCGCATTGGGAGCGCCTTAGGGACGCGTAAAGGGACGCAGGGCGCAGAACTCCGCCCGTTTCACCCCAGCATTTAGGGGAGGACACAGAATCTGGGAAAGCCAGTGGGAAGGATTTTCCAGGAGGAGAGTTCAGTGAGATAATCTGAAACACAATAGTGCTGGTGATCTGGCGGGTGCATTCTGTGAACCACTTTTGTCGGGAGCAGCCTGCCATCATGCCCTGATAAACACAACTCTAGTCCCAAGCCAGTGACCTCAGCAAATGCAAAGACATTCATAGTTATAGTCTCCTGCATCTGATTCTTGCCATCTTCATGTGAAACTTTGGCGTTATCATGTCTGCTGCGCACACTTTGTTCATATGTGTACAATTTAAGTGTGTGCACCTGATCACTGTCTTGGGCAGAGCTCTGCCTGTGAACAACCCATGTGAAGCATTGGTGGTTCAGTGGTAGAATTCTCGCCTGCCACGCGGGAGGCCCGGGTTCGATTCCCGGCCAATGCAAGACTGCTTTCTTTTGACTTTGTTTTCGAAAGGAAATATATGACCTCAGTGGGGAATAAAATGGTAAGCAGTGACCCCGACGTGATTTGAACACGCAACCTTCTGATCTGGAGTCAGACGCACTACCGTTGCGCCACGAGGTTCTTACACTTACAGCTTTCGGAGCCAGATCAACAAATGCTGTGGGCCTTTTGACTTATTTTCCCCTCCTCATATGCCTACAGTTGTATTACAGAGCTTGACCTTTTGTTTTCTATCCTAATTATGAAATTGACTGCAGGTGCCGAGAGAACGCAGAGGATTGAAATGTTCAGATAAAGGGTCTTAAGCAGGAGAGAGCAGAGGTACGTATCTGTGTTTCATTAAAGTGTTTCATGCAGGCAAAAAGGATACTTCCCTGGGTGGGCTTGAACCACCAACCTTTCTGTTAACAACCGAACGCGCTAACCATTTGCACCACAGAGGTTAATAACTGTAGCACAGTTCCTGAGACTCAATATATATCTTGATAATTGTGTGCCTGCCTGGAGCTTGTGTTATATAATGCGTCTTTATGCCATACAGCATTTCTCATTTGCTTAGTGTCTTGTTATTGTTGGACGTAATGATGAATAGACTACTGTCTAATGGTCTTAGAGCCAGTATTACTACCGGTCCCAGTGTATGAGACACATACATGACTTTTCTGTTGCCTGCTTAGCATAGCTCCCTGCTCCTCTGTAGGTGTGCTACCAGCCAGTAAGGCGTGTGCCTTGCCCATCAGATGTGTTATGTTAGACTTGACTTCTCTGTGAGCAAAGTCTCCCTCCCATAGCAGGTGCTTTCTCTGAACTCTTGACTTGTAAGACTGCTGGGAAAGGCCCTCCCTAGCCCCTCACTCAGATAGATACATTTACCTTCAGAGCTCAGCTTTGGAGAAAGAGATTGGGGAGAGAGCAAATAGGGGAAGGCCCATGGTGCACACTTTATTTTACATAAAAGCTGGGGCTTGTGGGAGGACAGGGACAAGAGGGTTCTCAGGGAAAGAAATCCCAGGAGTATTGATGGCTAGGCCCTGAAACACAACAATCCCGGATTGGCAAGGCACAATATGCCTGTGCAACAGGCCTGACCCTAGGCTTCCGGAGTTCTTGGTCACAAAAGGCTCCAGTGATCTAAGCCCGACCAGGGCTGTGCCCGACCAGGGCTGTAGGCCGCGTTGGGAGCGCGTTAGGGACGCATGGCGCAGAACTCTGCCCGTTTCACCCCAGCATTTAGGGGAGGACACAGAATCTGGGAAAGCCAGTGGGAAGGATTTTCCAGGAGGAGAGTTCAGTGAGATAATCTGAAACACAATAGTGCTGGTGATCTGGCGGGTGCATTCTGTGAACCACTTTTGTCGGGAGCAGCCTGCCATCATGCCCTGATAAACACAACTCTAGTCCCAAGCCAGTGACCTCAGCAAATGCAAAGACATTCATAGTTATAGTCTCCTGCATCTGATTCTTGCCATCTTCATGTGAAACGTTGGCGTTATCATGTCTGCTGCGCACACTTTGTTCATATGTGTACAATTTAAGTGTGTGCACCTGATCACTGTCTTGGGCAGAGCTCTGCCTGTGAACAACCCATGTGAAGCATTGGTGGTTCAGTGGTAGAATTCTCGCCTGCCATGCGGGAGGCCCGGATTCGATTCCCGGCCAATGCAAGACTGCTTTCTTTTGACTTTGTTTTCGAAAGGAAATATATGACCTCAGTGGGGAATAAAATGGTAAGCAGTGACCCCGACGTGATTTGAACACGCAACCTTCTGATCTGGAGTCAGACGCGCTACCGTTGCGCCACGAGGTCCTTACACTTACAGCTTTCGGAGCCAGATCAACAAATGCTGTGGGCCTTTTGACTTATTTTCCCCTCCTCATATGCCTACAGTTGTATTACAGAGCTTGACCTTTTGTTTTCTATCCTAATTATGAAATTGACTGCAGGTGCCGAGAGAACGCAGAGAATTGAAATATTCAGGGAAAGGGTGTCCAGCAGGAGAGAGCAAAGGTATGTATCTGTTTTCCATTCAAGTGTTTCATGCAGGCAAAATAATACGTCCCTGGGTGGGCTTGAACCACCAACCTTTTGGTTAACAGCCGAACGCGCTAACCGATTGCGCCACAGAGACGAGTGACTACAGCATCTTTCCTTAGACTCAATATATATCTTGATATGTATGTGCCTGCCTGGAGCTTGTCTTATATAAGCCATCATCATGTGAAACTTTGGCGTTGTCATGTCTGCTGCGCACACTTTGTTTATATGTGTACAATTTAAGTGTGTGCACCTGATCACTGTCTTGGACAGAGCTATGCCTGTGAAATCCCCATGTGAAGCATTGGTGGTTCAGTGGTAGAATTCTCGCCTGCCACGCGGGAGGCCCGGGTTCGATTCCCGGCCAATGCAAGGCTGTGTTCCTTTGACTTTGTTTTCGAAAGGAAATATATGAACTCAGTGGGGAATAAAATGGTAAGCAGTGACCCCGACGTGATTTGACCACGCAACCTTCTGATCTGGAGTCAGACGCGCTACCGTTGCGCCACAAGGTCCTTACACTTACAGCCTTCAAGCCAGATCAACAAATGCTGATGGCCTTTTGACTTATTTTCCCCTCCTCATATGCCTACAGTTGTATTACAGGGCTAGGCCTTTTGTTTTCTATCCTAATTATGAAATTGACTGCAGGTGCAGAGAGAACGCAGAGGATTGAAATGTTCAGATAAAGGGTCTTAAGCAGGAGAGAGCAGAGGTACGTATCTGTGTTTCATTAAAGTGTTTCATGCAGGCAAAAAGGATACTTCCCTGGGTGGGCTTGAACCACCAACCTTTCTGTTAACAACCGAACGCGCTAACCATTTGCACCACAGAGGTTAATAACTGTAGCACAGTTCCTGAGACTCAATATATATCTTGATAATTGTTTGCCTGCCTGGAGCTTATGTTATATAATGCGTCTTTATGCCATACAGCATTTCTCATTTGCTTAGTGTCTTGTTATTGTTGGACGTAATGATGAATAGACTACTGTCTAATGGTCTTAGAGCCAGTATTACTACCGGTCCCAGTGTATGAGACACATACATGACTTTTCTGTTGCCTGCTTAGCATAGCTCCCTGCTCCTCTGTAGGTGTGCTACCAGCCAGTAAGGCGTGTGCCTTGCCCATCAGATGTGTTATGTTAGACTTGACTTCTCTGTGAGCAAAGTCTCCCTCCCATAGCAGGTGCTTTCTCTGAACTCTTGACTTGTAAGACTGCTGGGAAAGGCCCTCCCTAGCCCCTCACTCAGATAGATACATTTACCTTCAGAGCTCAGCTTTGGAGAAAGAGATTGGGGAGAGAGCAAATAGGGGAAGGCCCATGGTGCACACTTTATTTTACATAAAAGCTGGGGCTTGTGGGAGGACAGGGACAAGAGGGTCCTCAGGGAAAGAAATCCCAGGAGTATTGATGGCTAGGCCCTGAAACACAACAATCCCGGATTGGCAAGGCACAATATGCCTGTGCAACAGGCCTGACCCTAGGCTTCCGGAGTTCTTGGTCACAAAAGGCTCCAGTGATCTAAGCCCGACCAGGGCTGTAGGCCGCGTTGGGAGCGCGTTAGGGACGCAGGGCGCAGAACTCTGCCCGTTTCACCCCAGCATTTAGGGGAGGACACAGAATCTGGGAAAGCCAGTGGGAAGGATTTTCCAGGAGGAGAGTTCAGTGAGATAATCTGAAACACAATAGTGCTGGTGATCTGGCGGGTGCATTCTGTGAACCACTTTTGTCGGGAGCAGCCTGCCATCATGCCCTGATAAACACAACTCTAGTCCCAAGCCAGTGACCTCAGCAAATGCAAAGACATTCATAGTTATAGTCTCCTGCATCTGATTCTTGCCATCTTCATGTGAAACGTTGGCGTTATCATGTCTGCTGCGCACACTTTGTTCATATGTGTACAATTTAAGTGTGTGCACCTGATCACTGTCTTGGGCAGAGCTCTGCCTGTGAACAACCCATGTGAAGCATTGGTGGTTCAGTGGTAGAATTCTTGCCTGCCACGCGGGAGGCCCGGGTTCGATTCCCGGCCAATGCAAGACTGCTTTCTTTTGACTTTGTTTTCGAAAGGAAATATATGACCTCAGTGGGGAATAAAATGGTAAGCAGTGACCCCGACGTGATTTGAACACGCAACCTTCTGATCTGGAGTCAGACGCGCTACCGTTGTGCCACGAGGTCCTTACACTTACAGCTTTCGGAGCCAGATCAACAAATGCTGTGGGCCTTTTGACTTATTTTCCCCTCCTCATATGCCTACAGTTGTATTACAGAGCTTGACCTTTTGTTTTCTATCCTAATTATGAAATTGACTGCAGGTGCCGAGAGAACGCAGAGAATTGAAATATTCAGGGAAAGGGTGTCCAGCAGGAGAGAACAAAGGTATGTATCTGTTTTCCATTCAAGTGTTTCATGCAGGCAAAATAATACGTCCCTGGGTGGGCTTGAACCACCAACCTTTCGGTTAACAGCCGAACGCGCTAACCGATTGCGCCACAGAGACGAGTGACTACAGCATCTTTCCTTAGACTCAATATATATCTTGATATGTATGTGCCTGCATGGAGCTTGTCTTATATAAGCCATCATCATGTGAAACTTTGGCGTTGTCATGTCTGCTGCGCACACTTTGTTCATATGTGTACAATTTAAGTGTGTGCACCTGATCACTGTCTTGGACAGAGCTATGCCTGTGAACTCCCCATGTGAAGCATTGGTGGTTCAGTTGTAGAATTCTCGCCTGCCACGCGGGAGGCCCGGGTTCGATTCCCGGCCAATGCAAGGCTGCGTTCCTTTGACTTTGTTTTCGAAAGGAAATATATGAACTCAGTGGGGAATAAAATGGTAAGCAGTGACCCCGACGTGATTTGACCACGCAACCTTCTGATCTGGAGTCAGACGCGCTACCGTTGCGCCACAAGGTCCTTACACTTACAGCCTTCAAACCAGATCAACAAATGCTGATGGCCTTTTGACTTATTTTCCCCTCCTCATATGCCTACAGTTGTATTACAGGGCTAGGCCTTTTGTTTTCTATCCTAATTATGAAATTGACTGCAGGTGCAGAGAGAACGCAGAGGATTGAAATGTTCAGATAAAGGGTCTTAAGCAGGAGAGAGCAGAGGTACGTATCTGTGTTTCATTAAAGTGTTTCATGCAGGCAAAAAGGATACTTCCCTGGGTGGGCTTGAACCACCAACCTTTCTGTTAACAACCAAACGCGCTAACCATTTGCACCACAGAGGTTAATAACTGTAGCACAGTTCCTGAGACTCAATATATATCTTGATAATTGTGTGCCTGCCTGGAGCTTGTGTTATATAATGCGTCTTTATGCCATACAGCATTTCTCATTTGCTTAGTGTCTTGTTATTGTTGGACGTAATGATGAATAGACTACTGTCTAATGGTCTTAGAGCCAGTATTACTACCGGTCCCAGTGTATGAGACACATACATGACTTTTCTGTTGCCTGCTTAGCATAGCTCCCTGCTCCTCTGTAGGTGTGGTACCAGCCAGTAAGGCGTGTGCCTTGCCCATCAGATGTGTTATCTTAGACTTGACTTCTCTGTGAGCAAAGTCTCCCTCCCATAGCAGGTGCTTTCTCTGAACTCTTGACTTGTAAGACTGCTGGGAAAGGCCCTCCCTAGCCCCTCACTCAGATAGATACATTTACCTTCAGAGCTCAGCTTTGGAGAAAGAGATTGGGGAGAGAGCAAATAGGGGAAGGCCCATGGTGCACACTTTATTTTACATAAAAGCTGGGGCTTGTGGGAGGACAGGGACAAGAGGGTTCTCAGGGAAAGAAATCCCAGGAGTATTGATGGCTAGGCCCTGAAACACAACAATCCCGGATTGGCAAGGCACAATATGCCTGTGCAACAGGCCTGACCCTAGGCTTCCGGAGTTCTTGGTCACAAAAGGCTCCAGTGATCTAAGCCCGACCAGGGCTGTAGGCCGCATTGGGAGCGCGTTAGGGACGCGTAAAGGGACGCAGGGCGCAGAACTCCGCCCGTTTCACCCCAGCATTTAGGGGAGGACACAGAATCTGGGAAAGCCAGTGGGAAGGATTTTCCAGGAGGAGAGTTCAGTGAGATAATCTGAAACACAATAGTGCTGGTGATCTGGCGGGTGCATTCTGTGAACCACTTTTGTCGGGAGCAGCCTGCCATCATGCCCTGATAAACACAACTCTAGTCCCAAGCCAGTGACCTCAGCAAATGCAAAGACATTCATAGTTATAGTCTCCTGCATCTGATTCTTGCCATCTTCATGTGAAACGTTGGCGTTATCATGTCTGCTGCGCACACTTTGTTCATATGTGTACAATTTAAGTGTGTGCACCTGATCACTGTCTTGGGCAGAGCTCTGCCTGTGAACAACCCATGTGAAGCATTGGTGGTTCAGTGGTAGAATTCTCGCCTGCCACGCGGGAGGCCTGGGTTCGATTCCCGGCCAATGCAAGACTGCTTTCTTTTGACTTTGTTTTCGAAAGGAAATATATGACCTCAGTGGGGAATAAAATGGTAAGCAGTGACCCGGACGTGATTTGAACACGCAACCTTCTGATCTGGAGTCAGACGCACTACCGTTGCGCCACGAGGTCCTTACACTTACAGCTTTCGGAGCCAGATCAACAAATGCTGTGGGCCTTTTGACTTATTTTCCCCTCCTCATATGCCTACAGTTGTATTACAGAGCTTGACCTTTTGTTTTCTATCCTAATTATGAAATTGACTGCAGGTGCCGAGAGAACGCAGAGGATTGAAATGTTCAGATAAAGGGTCTTAAGCAGGAGAGAGCAGAGGTACGTATCTGTGTTTCATTAAAGTGTTTCATGCAGGCAAAAAGGATACTTCCCTGGGTGGGCTTGAACCACCAACCTTTCTGCTAACAACCGAACGCGCTAACCATTTGCACCACAGAGGTTAATAACTGTAGCACAGTTCCTGAGACTCAATATATATCTTGATAATTGTGTGCCTGCCTGGAGCTTGTGTTATATAATGCGTCTTTATGCCATACAGCATTTCTCATTTGCTTAGTGTCTTGTTATTGTTGGACGTAATGATGAATAGACTACTGTCTAATGGTCTTAGAGCCAGTATTACTACCGGTCCCAGTGTATGAGACACATACATGACTTTTCTGTTGCCTGCTTAGCATAGCTCCCTGCTCCTCTGTAGGTGTGCTACCAGCCAGTAAGGCGTGTGCCTTGCCCATCAGATGTGTTATGTTAGACTTGACTTCTCTGTGAGCAAAGTCTCCCTCCCATAGCAGGTGCTTTCTCTGAACTCTTGACTTGTAAGACTGCTGGGAAAGGCCCTCCCTAGCCCCTCACTCAGATAGATACATTTACCTTCAGAGCTCAGCTTTGGAGAAAGAGATTGGGGAGAGAGCAAATAGGGGAAGGCCCATGGTGCACACTTTATTTTACATAAAAGCTGGGGCTTGTGGGAGGACAGGGACAAGAGGGTTCTCAGGGAAAGAAATCCCAGGAGTATTGATGGCTAGGCCCTGAAACACAACAATCCCGGATTGGCAAGGCACAATATGCCTTTGCAACAGGCCTGACCCTAGGCTTCCGGAGTTCTTGGTCACAAAAGGCTCCAGTGATCTAAGCCCGACCAGGGCTGTAGGCCGCGTTGGGAGCGCGTTAGGGACGCAGGGCGCAGAACTCTGCCCGTTTCACCCCAGCATTTAGGGGAGGACACAGAATCTGGGAAAGCCAGTGGGAAGGATTTTCCAGGAGGAGAGTTCAGTGAGATAATCTGAAACACAATAGTGCTGGTGATCTGGCGGGTGCATTCTGTGAACCACTTTTGTCGGGAGCAGCCTGCCATCATGCCCTGATAAACACAACTCTAGTCCCAAGCCAGTGACCTCAGCAAATGCAAAGACATTCATAGTTATAGTCTCCTGCATCTGATTCTTGCCATCTTCATGTGAAACGTTGGCGTTATCATGTCTGCTGCGCACACTTTGTTCATATGTGTACAATTTAAGTGTGTGCACCTGATCACTGTCTTGGGCAGAGCTCTGCCTGTGAATAACCCATGTGAAGCATTGGTGGTTCAGTGGTAGAATTCTCGCCTGCCATGCGGGAGGCCCGGGTTCGATTCCCGGCCAATGCAAGACTGCTTTCTTTTGACTTTGTTTTCGAAAGGAAATATATGACCTCAATGGGGAATAAAATGGTAAGCAGTGACCCCGACGTGATTTGAACACGCAACCTTCTGATCTGGAGTCAGACGCGCTACCGTTGCGCCACGAGGTCCTTACACTTACAGCTTTCGGAGCCAGATCAACAAATGCTGTGGGCCTTTTGACTTATTTTCCCCTCCTCATATGCCTACAGTTGTATTACAGAGCTTGACCTTTTGTTTTCTATCCTAATTATGAAATTGACTGCAGGTGCCGAGAGAACGCAGAGAATTGAAATATTCAGGGAAAGGGTGTCCAGCAGGAGAGAGCAAAGGTATGTATCTGTTTTCCATTCAAGTGTTTCATGCAGGCAAAATAATACGTCCCTGGGTGGGCTTGAACCACCAACCTTTTGGTTAACAGCCGATCGCGCTAACCGATTGCGCCACAGAGACAAGTGACTACAGCATCTTTCCTTAGACTCAATATATATCTTGATATGTATGTGCCTGCATGGAGCTTGTCTTATATAAGCCATCATCATGTGAAACTTTGGCGTTGTCATGTCTGCTGCGCACACTTTGTTCATATGTGTACAATTTAAGTGTGTGCACCTGATCACTGTCTTGGACAGAGCTATGCCTGTGAACTCCCCATGTGAAGCATTGGTGGTTCAGTGGTAGAATTCTCGCCTGCCACGCGGGAGGCCTGGGTTCGATTCCCGGCCAATGCAAGGCTACGTTCCTTTGACTTTGTTTTCGAAAGGAAATATATGAACTCAGTGGGGAATAAAATGGTAAGCAGTGACCCCGACGTGATTTGACCACGCAACCTTCTGATCTGGAGTCAGACGCGCTACCGTTGCGCCACAAGGTCCTTACACTTACAGCCTTCAAGCCAGATCAACAAATGCTGATGGCCTTTTGACTTATTTTCCCCTCCTCATATGCCTACAGTTGTATTACAGGGCTAGGCCTTTTGTTTTCTATCCTAATTATGAAATTGACTGCAGGTGCAGAGAGAACGCAGAGGATTGAAATGTTCAGATAAAGGGTCTTAAGCAGGAGAGAGCAGAGGTACGTATCTGTGTTTCATTAAAGTGTTTCATGCAGGCAAAAAGGATACTTCCCTGGGTGGGCTTGAACCACCAACCTTTCTGTTAACAACCGAACGCGCTAACCATTTGCACCACAGAGGTTAATAACTGTAGCACAGTTCCTGAGACTCAATATATATCTTGATAATTGTGTGCCTGCCTGGAGCTTGTGTTATATAATGCGTCTTTATGCCATACAGCATTTCTCATTTGCTTAGTGTCTTGTTATTGTTGGACGTAATGATGAATAGACTACTGTCTAATGGTCTTAGAGCCAGTATTACTACCGGTCCCAGTGTATGAGACACATACATGACTTTTCTGTTGCCTGCTTAGCATAGCTCCCTGCTCCTCTGTAGGTGTGGTACCAGCCAGTAAGGCGTGTGCCTTGCCCATCAGATGTGTTATCTTAGACTTGACTTCTCTGTGAGCAAAGTCTCCCTCCCATAGCAGGTGCTTTCTCTGAACTCTTGACTTGTAAGACTGCTGGGAAAGGCCCTCCCTAGCCCCTCACTCAGATAGATACATTTACCTTCAGAGCTCAGCTTTGGAGAAAGAGATTGGGGAGAGAGCAATAGGGGAAGGCCCATGGTGCACACTTTATTTTACATAAAAGCTGGGGCTTGTGGGAGGACAGGGACAAGAGGGTTCTCAGGGAAAGAAATCCCAGGAGTATTGATGGCTAGGCCCTGAAACACAACAATCCCGGATTGGCAAGGCACAATATGCCTGTGCAACAGGCCTGACCCTAGGCTTCCGGAGTTCTTGGTCACAAAAGGCTCCAGTGATCTAAGCCCGACCAGGGCTGTAGGCTGCATTGGGAGCGCGTTAGGGACGCGTAAATGGACGCAGGGCGCAGAACTCCGCCCGTTTCACCCCAGCATTTAGGGGAGGACACAGAATCTGGGAAAGCCAGTGGGAAGGATTTTCCAGGAGGAGAGTTCAGTGAGATAATCTGAAACACAATAGTGCTGGTGATCTGGCGGGTGCATTCTGTGAACCACTTTTGTCGGGAGCAGCCTGCCATCATGCCCTGATAAACACAACTCTAGTCCCAAGCCAGTGACCTCAGCAAATGCAAAGACATTCATAGTTATAGTCTCCTGCATCTGATTCTTGCCATCTTCATGTGAAACGTTGGCGTTATCATGTCTGCTGCGCACACTTTGTTCATATGTGTACAATTTAAGTGTGTGCACCTGATCACTGTCTTGGGCAGAGCTCTGCCTGTGAACAACCCATGTGAAGCATTGGTGGTTCAGTGGTAGAATTCTCGCCTGCCACGCGGGAGGCCCGGGTTCGATTCCCGGCCAATGCAAGACTGCTTTCTTTTGACTTTGTTTTCGAAAGGAAATATATGACCTCAGTGGGGAATAAAATGGTAAGCAGTGACCCGGACGTGATTTGAACACGCAACCTTCTGATCTGGAGTCAGACGCACTACCGTTGCGCCACGAGGTCCTTACACTTACAGCTTTCGGAGCCAGATCAACAAATGCTGTGGGCCTTTTGACTTATTTTCCCCTCCTCATATGCCTACAGTTGTATTACAGAGCTTGACCTTTTGTTTTCTATCCTAATTATGAAATTGACTGCAGGTGCCGAGAGAACGCAGAGGATTGAAATGTTCAGATAAAGGGTCTTAAGCAGGAGAGAGCAGAGGTACGTATCTGTGTTTCATTAAAGTGTTTCATGCAGGCAAAAAGGATACTTCCCTGGGTGGGCTTGAACCACCAACCTTTCTGCTAACAACCGAACGCGCTAACCATTTGCACCACAGAGGTTAATAACTGTAGCACAGTTCCTGAGACTCAATATATATCTTGATAATTGTGTGCCTGCCTGGAGCTTGTGTTATATAATGCGTCTTTATGCCATACAGCATTTCTCATTTGCTTAGTGTCTTGTTATTGTTGGACGTAATGATGAATAGACTACTGTCTAATGGTCTTAGAGCCAGTATTACTACCGGTCCCAGTGTATGAGACACATACATGACTTTTCTGTTGCCTGCTTAGCATAGCTCCCTGCTCCTCTGTAGGTGTGCTACCAGCCAGTAAGGCGTGTGCCTTGCCCATCAGATGTGTTATGTTAGACTTGACTTCTCTGTGAGCAAAGTCTCCCTCCCATAGCAGGTGCTTTCTCTGAACTCTTGACTTGTAAGACTGCTGGGAAAGGCCCTCCCTAGCCCCTCACTCAGATAGATACATTTACCTTCAGAGCTCAGCTTTGGAGAAAGAGATTGGGGAGAGAGCAAATAGGGGAAGGCCCATGGTGCACACTTTATTTTACATAAAAGCTGGGGCTTGTGGGAGGACAGGGACAAGAGGGTTCTCAGGGAAAGAAATCCCAGGAGTATTGATGGCTAGGCCCTGAAACACAACAATCCCGGATTGGCAAGGCACAATATGCCTGTGCAACAGGCCTGACCCTAGGCTTCCGGAGTTCTTGGTCACAAAAGGCTCCAGTGATCTAAGCCCGACCAGGGCTGTAGGCCGCGTTGGGAGCGCGTTAGGGACGCAGGGCGCAGAACTCTGCCCGTTTCACCCCAGCATTTAGGGGAGGACACAGAATCTGGGAAAGCCAGTGGGAAGGATTTTCCAGGAGGAGAGTTCAGTGAGATAATCTGAAACACAATAGTGCTGGTGATCTGGCGGGTGCATTCTGTGAACCACTTTTGTCGGGAGCAGCCTGCCATCATGCCCTGATAAACACAACTCTAGTCCCAAGCCAGTGACCTCAGCAAATGCAAAGACATTCATAGTTATAGTCTCCTGCATCTGATTCTTGCCATCTTCATGTGAAACGTTGGCGTTATCATGTCTGCTGCGCACACTTTGTTCATATGTGTACAATTTAACTGTGTGCACCTGATCACTGTCTTGGGCAGAGCTCTGCCTGTGAATAACCCATGTGAAGCATTGGTGGTTCAGTGGTAGAATTCTCGCCTGCCATGCGGGAGGCCCGGGTTCGATTCCCGGCCAATGCAAGACTGCTTTCTTTTGACTTTGTTTTCGAAAGGAAATATATGACCTCAATGGGGAATAAAATGGTAAGCAGTGACCCCGACGTGATTTGAACACGCAACCTTCTGATCTGGAGTCAGACGCGCTACCGTTGCGCCACGAGGTCCTTACACTTACAGCTTTCGGAGCCAGATCAACAAATGCTGTGGGCCTTTTGACTTATTTTCCCCTCCTCATATGCCTACAGTTGTATTACAGAGCTTGACCTTTTGTTTTCTATCCTAATTATGAAATTGACTGCAGGTGCCGAGAGAACGCAGAGAATTGAAATATTCAGGGAAAGGGTGTCCAGCAGGAGAGAGCAAAGGTATGTATCTGTTTTCCATTCAAGTGTTTCATGCAGGCAAAATAATACGTCCCTGGGTGGGCTTGAACCACCAACCTTTCGGTTAACAGCCGAACGCACTAACCGATTGCGCCACAGAGACGAGTGACTACAGCATTTTTCCTTAGACTCAATATATATCTTGATATGTATGTGCCTGCCTGGAGCTTGTCTTATATAAGCCATCATCATGTGAAACTTTGGCGTTGTCATGTCTGCTGCGCGGTGTGTATCACTTACAACGCAACTTTTACGTCGTAATGCTGTTACAACGCAGCTATTACAACGCAGGATCCATTACAACGCATGGTATTACAACGCATGGCATTACATCGCAGATGCTATTACAACGCATACCATTACATCGTAAGTATTGGTAAGTATATAATTTATTTTAATTTTATTTAATATTATATAAATGATTTAATTAATATTAATTATAAATAAAAATAAATAAAAATATTTATTTATGTTTTTAAATATTATAAATTAAATTTATTAATTTAAGTAATTTTTTAAATAAATATGAGTATAGGAGTATATGTATTGGTGTACTGAGGTTTTAGGGCAGGGTTTGGGTTTTGGGGTACAGGGGTGTTTTTAGGTTTCAGGTTTGGGTTTTGGGGTACAGGGGTGTTTTTAGGTTTCAGGGTAGGGTTTGGGTTTTGGGGTACAGGGGTGTTTTTAGGTTTCAGTGTAGGGTTTGGGTTTTGGGGTACAGGGGTGTTTTTAGGTTTCAGGGTAGGGTTTGGGTTTTGGGGTACAGGGGTGTTTTTAGGTTTCAGGGTAGGGTTTGGGTTTTGGGGTACAGGGGTGTTTTTAGGTTTCAGGGTAGGGTTTGGGTTTTGGGGTACAGGGGTGTTTTTAGGTTTCAGGGCAGGGTTTGGGTTTTGGGGTACAGGGGTGTTTTTAGGTTTCAGGGCAGGGTTTGGGTTTTGGGGTACAGGGGTGTTTTTAGGTTTCAGGGCAGGGTTTGGGTTTTGGGGTACAGGGGTGTTTTTAGGTTTCAGGGCAGGGTTTGGGTTTTGGGGTATAGGGGTGTTTTTAGGTTTCAGGGTAGGGTTTGGGTTTTGGGGTACAGGGGTGTTTTTAGGTTTCAGGGCAGGGTTTGGGTTTTGGGGTACAGGGGTGTTTTTAGGTTTCAGGGCAGGGTTTGGGTTTTGGGGTACAGGGGTGTTTTTAGGTTTCAGGGTAGGGTTTGGGTTTTGGGGTACAGGGGTGTTTTTAGGTTTCAGGGCAGGGTTTGGGTTTTGGGGTACAGGGGTGTTTTTAGGTTTCAGGGCAGGGTTTGGGTTTTGGGGTACAGGGGTGTTTTTAGGTTTCAGGGCAGGGTTTGGGTTTTGGGATACAGGGGTGTTTTTAAGTTAAATAAAATTAATTATATTATATTAATTACATTTCTTAATTAAAATAATTAAATTAAATACATTATTTTAAATAATTTATTTTAATTACAATCAAAAAAATATTTAAAATAAATTAATTTAATTATATTAATTAAATAAAATTAATTACAATTTTTATTAAAATTAATTTAAATAAATAGATTTAAAATTATTAAATAAAAATAATTACTATTTTAAAAAGCATTTTAATTAAAATAATTTAATTAAATTAAAATAATTACATTTTTTTTAAAAAGGTATACTTACCTATACTTACGATGTAATGCCATGCGTTGTAATAGCATCTGCGATGTAATGCCATGCGTTGTAATGCCATGCGTTGTAATGGATCCTGCGTTGTAAAAATTGCGATGTAACGGTCTGCGTTGTAAAATAACGCGTTGTAACATCATAGATCCCTGCTGCGCACACTTTGTTCATATGTGTACAATTTAAGTGTGTGCACCTGATCACTGTCTTGGACAGAGCTATGCCTGTGAACTCCCCATGTGAAGCATTGGTGGTTCAGTGGTAGAATTCTCGCCTGCACACGCGGGAGGCCCGGGTTCGATTCCCGGCCAATGCAAGGCTGCGTTCCTTTGACTTTGTTTTCGAAAGGAAATATATGAACTCAGTGGGGAATAAAATGGTAAGCAGTGACCCCGACGTGATTTGACCACGCAACCTTCTGATCTGGAGTCAGACGCGCTACCGTTGCGCCACAAGGTCCTTACACTTACAGCCTTCAAGCCAGATCAACAAATGCTGATGGCCTTTTGACTTATTTTCCCCTCCTCATATGCCTACAGTTGTATTACAGGGCTAGGCCTTTTGTTTTCTATCCTAATTATGAAATTGACTGCAGGTGCAGAGAGAACGCAGAGGATTGAAATGTTCAGATAAAGGGTCTTAAGCAGGAGAGAGCAGAGGTACGTATCTGTGTTTCATTAAAGTGTTTCATGCAGGCAAAAAGGATACTTCCCTGGGTGGGCTTGAACCACCAACCTTTCTGTTAACAACCGAACGCGCTAACCATTTGCACCACAGAGGTTAATAACTGTAGCACAGTTCCTGAGACTCAATATATATCTTGATAATTGTGTGCCTGCCTGGAGCTTGTGTTATATAATGCGTCTTTATGCCATACAGCATTTCTCATTTGCTTAGTGTCTTGTTATTGTTGGACGTAATGATGAATAGACTACTGTCTAATGGTCTTAGAACCAGTATTACTACCGGTCCCAGTGTATGAGACACATACATGACTTTTCTGTTGCCTGCTTAGCATAGCTCCCTGCTCCTCTGTAGGTGTGCTACCAGCTAGTAAGGCGTGTGCCTTGCCCATCAGATGTGTTATCTTAGACTTGACTTCTCTGTGAGCAAAGTCTCCCTCCCATAGCAGGTGCTTTCTCTGAACTCTTGACTTGTAAGACTGCTGGGAAAGGCCCTCCCTAGCCCCTCACTCAGATAGATACATTTACCTTCAGAGCTCAGCTTTGGAGAAAGAGATTGGGGAGAGAGCAAATAGGGGAAGGCCCATGGTGCACACTTTATTTTACATAAAAGCTGGGGCTTGTGGGAGGACAGGGACAAGAGGGTTCTCAGGGAAAGAAATCCCAGGAGTATTGATGGCTAGGCCCTGAAACACAACAATCCCGGATTGGCAAGGCACAATATGCCTGTGCAACAGGCCTGACCCTAGGCTTCCGGAGTTCTTGGTCACAAAAGGCTCCAGTGATCTAAGCCCGACCAGGGCTGTAGGCCGCATTGGGAGCGCGTTAGGGACGCGTAAAGGGAAGCAGGGCGCAGAACTCCGCCCGTTTCACCCCAGCATTTAGGGGAGGACACAGAATCTGGGAAAGCCAGTGGGAAGGATTTTCCAGGAGGAGAGTTCAGTGAGATAATCTGAAACACAATAGTGCTGGTGATCTGGCGGGTGCATTCTGTGAACCACTTTTGTCGGGAGCAGCCTGCCATCATGCCCTGATAAACACAACTCTAGTCCCAAGCCAGTGACCTCAGCAAATGCAAAGACATTCATAGTTATAGTCTCCTGCAGCTGATTCTTGCCATCTTCATGTGAAACGTTGGCGTTATCATGTCTGCTGCGCACACTTTGTTCATTTGTGTACAATTTAAGTGTGTGCACCTGATCACTATCTTGGGCAGAGCTCTGCCTGTGAACGACCCATGTGAAGCATTGGTGGTTCAGTGGTAGAATTCTCGCCTGCCACGCGGGAGGCCCGGGTTCGATTCCCGGCCAATGCAAGACTGCTTTCTTTTGACTTTGTTTTCGAAAGGAAATATATGACCTCAGTGGGGAATAAAATGGTAAGCAGTGACCCCGACGTGATTTGAACACGCAACCTTCTGATCTGGAGTCAGACGCGCTACCGTTGCGCCACGAGGTCCTTACACTTACAGCTTTCGGAGCCAGATCAACAAATGCTGTGGGCCTTTTGACTTATTTTCCCCTCCTCATATGCCTACAGTTGTATTACAGAGCTTGACCTTTTGTTTTCTATCCTAATTATGAAATTGACTGCAGGTGCCGAGAGAACGCAGAGAATTGAAATATTCAGGGAAAGGGTGTCCAGCAGGAGAGAGCAAAGGTATGTATCTGTTTTCCATTCAAGTGTTTCATGCAGGCAAAATAATACGTCCCTGGGTGGGCTTGAACCACCAACCTTTCGGTTAACAGCTGAACGCGCTAACCGATTGCGCCACAGAGAGGAGTGACTACAGCATCTTTCCTTAGACTCAATATATATCTTGATATGTATGTGCCTGCCTGGAGCTTGTCTTATATAAGCCATCATCATGTGAAACTTTGGCGTTGTCATGTCTGCTGCGCACACTTTGTTCATATGTGTACAATTTAAGTGTGTGCACCTGATCACTGTCTTGGACAGAGCTATGCCTGTGAACTCCCCATGTGAAGCATTGGTGGTTCAGTGGTAGAATTCTCGCCTGCCACGCGGGAGGCCCGGGTTCGATTCCCGGCCAATGCAAGGCTGCGTTCCTTTGACTTTGTTTTCGAAAGGAAATATATGAACTCAGTGGGGAATAAAATGGTAAGCAGTGACCCCGACGTGATTTGACCACGCAACCTTCTGATCTGGAGTCAGACACGCTACCGTTGCGTCACAAGGTCCTTACACTTACAGCCTTCAAGCCAGATCAACAAATGCTGATGGCCTTTTGACTTATTTTCCCCTCCTCATATGCCTACAGTTGTATTACAGGGCTAGGCCTTTTGTTTTCTATCCTAATTATGAAATTGACTGCAGGTGCAGAGAGAACGCAGAGGATTGAAATGTTCGGATAAAGGGTCTTAAGCAGGAGAGAGCAGAGGTACGTATCTGTGTTTCATTAAAGTGTTTCATGCAGGCAAAAAGGATACTTCCCTGGGTGGGCTTGAACCACCAACCTTTCTATTAACAACCGAACGCGCTAACCATTTGCACCACAGAGGTTAATAACTGTAGCACAGTTCCTGAGACTCAATATATATCTTGATAATTGTGTGCCTGCCTGGAGCTTGTGTTATATAATGCGTCTTTATGCCATACAGCATTTCTCATTTGCTTAGTGTCTTGTTATTGTTGGACGTAATGATGAATAGACTACTGTCTAATGGTCTTAGAGCCAGTATTACTACCGGTCCCAGTGTATGAGACACATACATGACTTTTCTGTTGCCTGCTTAGCATAGCTCCCTGCTCCTCTGTAGGTGTGCTACCAGCCAGTAAGGCGTGTGCCTTGCCCATCAGATGTGTTATGTTAGACTTGACTTCTCTGTGAGCAAAGTCTCCCTCCCATAGCAGGTGCTTTCTCTGAACTCTTGACTTGTAAGACTGCTGGGAAAGGCCCTCCCTAGCCCCTCACTCAGATAGATACATTTACCTTCAGAGCTCAGCTTTGGAGAAAGAGATTGGGGAGAGAGCAAATAGGGGAAGGCCCATGGTGCACACTTTATTTTACATAAAAGCTGGGGCTTGTGGGAGGAAAGGGACAAGAGGGTTCTCAGGGAAAGAAATCCCAGGAGTATTGATGGCTAGGCCCTGAAACACAACAATCCCGGATTGGCAAGGCACAATATGGCTGTGCAACAGGCCTGACCCTAGGCTTCTGGAGTTTTTGGTCACAAAAGGCTCCAGTGATCTAAGCCCGACCAGGGCTGTGCCCGACCAGGGCTGTAGGCCGCGTTGGGAGCGCGTTAGGGACGCAGGGCGCAGAACTCTGCCCGTTTCACCCCAGCATTTAGGGGAGGACACAAAATCTGGGAAAGCCAGTGGGAAGGATTTTCCAGGAGGAGAGTTCAGTGAGATAATCTGAAACACAATAGTGCTGGTGATCTGGCGGGTGCATTCTGTGAACCACTTTTGTCGGGAGCAGCCTGCCATCATGCCCTGATAAACACAACTCTAGTCCCAAGCCAGTGACCTCAGCAAATGCAAAGACATTCATAGTTATAGTCTCCTGCATCTGATTCTTGCCATCTTCATGTGAAACGTTGGCGTTATCATGTCTGCTGCGCACACTTTGTTCATATGTGTACAATTTAAGTGTGTGCACCTGATCACTGTCTTGGGCAGAGCTCTGACTGTGAACAACCCATGTGAAGCATTGGTGGTTCAGTGGTAGAATTCTCGCCTGCCACGCGGGAGGCCCGGGTTCGATTCCCGGCCAATGCAAGACTGCTTTCTTTTGACTTTGTTTTCGAAAGGAAATATATGACCTCAGTGGAGAATAAAATGGTAAGCAGTGACCCCGACGTGATTTGAACACGCAACCTTCTGCTATGGAGTCAGACGCGCTACCGTTGCGCCACGAGGTCCTTACACTTACAGCTTTCGGAGCCAGATCAACAAATGCTGTGGGCCTTTTGACTTATTTTCCCCTCCTCATATGCCTACAGTTGTATTACAGAGCTTGACCTTTTGTTTTCTATCCTAATTATGAAATTGACTGCAGGTGCAGAGAGAACGCAGAGGATTGAAATGTTCAGATAAAGGGTCTTAAGCAGGAGAGAGCAGAGGTACGTATCTGTGTTTCATTAAAGTGTTTCATGCAGGCAAAAAGGATACTTCCCTGGGTGGGCTTGAACCACCAACCTTTCTGTTAACAACCGAACGCGCTAACCATTTGCACCACAGAGGTTAATAACTGTAGCACAGTTCCTGAGACTCAATATATATCTTGATAATTGTGTGCCTGCCTGGAGCTTGTGTTATATAATGCGTCTTTATGCCATACAGCATTTCTCATTTGCTTAGTGTCTTGTTATTGTTGGACGTAATGATGAATAGACTACTGTCTAATGGTCTTAGAACCAGTATTACTACCGGTCCCAGTGTATGAGACACATACATGACTTTTCTGTTGCCTGCTTAGCATAGCTCCCTGCTCCTCTGTAGGTGTGCTACCAGCTAGTAAGGCGTGTGCCTTGCCCATCAGATGTGTTATCTTAGACTTGACTTCTCTGTGAGCAAAGTCTCCCTCCCATAGCAGGTGCTTTCTCTGAACTCTTGACTTGTAAGACTGCTGGGAAAGGCCCTCCCTAGCCCCTCACTCAGATAGATACATTTACCTTCAGAGCTCAGCTTTGGAGAAAGAGATTGGGGAGAGAGCAAATAGGGGAAGGCCCATGGTGCACACTTTATTTTACATAAAAGCTGGGGCTTGTGGGAGGACAGGGACAAGAGGGTTCTCAGGGAAAGAAATCCCAGGAGTATTGATGGCTAGGCCCTGAAACACAACAATCCCGGATTGGCAAGGCACAATATGCCTGTGCAACAGGCCTGACCCTAGGCTTCCGGAGTTCTTGGTCACAAAAGGCTCCAGTGATCTAAGCCCGACCAGGGCTGTAGGCCGCATTGGGAGCGCGTTAGGGACGCGTAAAGGGACGCAGGGCGCAGAACTCCGCCCGTTTCACCCCAGCATTTAGGGGAGGACACAGAATCTGGGAAAGCCAGTGGGAAGGATTTTCCAGGAGGAGAGTTCAGTGAGATAATCTGAAACACAATAGTGCTGGTGATCTGGCGGGTGCATTCTGTGAACCACTTTTGTCGGGAGCAGCCTGCCATCATGCCCTGATAAACACAACTCTAGTCCCAAGCCAGTGACCTCAGCAAATGCAAAGACATTCATAGTTATAGTCTCCTGCATCTGATTCTTGCCATCTTCATGTGAAACGTTGGCGTTATCATGTCTGCTGCGCACACTTTGTTCATATGTGTACAATTTAAGTGTGTGCACCTGATCACTGTCTTGGGCAGAGCTCTGCCTGTGAACAACCCATGTGAAGCATTGGTGGTTCAGTGGTAGAATTCTCGCCTGCCACGCGGGAGGCCCGGGTTCGATTCCCGGCCAATGCAAGACTGCTTTCTTTTGACTTTGTTTTCGAAAGGAAATATATGACCTCAGTGGGGAATAAAATGGTAAGCAGTGACCCCGACGTGATTTGAACACGCAACCTTCTGATCTGGAGTCAGACGCACTACCGTTGCGCCACGAGGTCCTTACACTTACAGCTTTCGGAGCCAGATCAACAAATGCTGTGGGCCTTTTGACTTATTTTCCCCTCCTCATATGCCTACAGTTGTATTACAGAGATTGACCTTTTGTTTTCTATCCTAATTATGAAATTGACTGCAGGTGCCGAGAGAACGCAGAGAATTGAAATATTCAGGGAAAGGGTGTCCAGCAGGAGAGAGCAAAGGTATGTATCTGTTTTCCATTCAAGTGTTTCATGCAGGCAAAATAATACGTCCCTGGGTGGGCTTGAACCACCAACCTTTCGGTTAACAGCCGAACGCACTAACCGATTGCGCCACAGAGACGAGTGACTACAGCATTTTTCCTTAGACTCAATATATATCTTGATATGTATGTGCCTGCCTGGAGCTTGTCTTATATAAGCCATCATCATGTGAAACTTTGGCGTTGTCATGTCTGCTGCGCGGTGTGTATCACTTACAACGCAACTTTTACGTCGTAATGCTGTTACAACGCAGCTATTACAACGCAGGATCCATTACAACGCATGGTATTACAACGCATGGCATTACATCGCAGATGCTATTACAACGCATACCATTACATCGTAAGTATTGGTAAGTATATAATTTATTTTAATTTTATTTAATATTATATAAATGATTTAATTAATATTAATTATAAATAAAAATAAATAAAAATATTTATTTATGTTTTTAAATATTATAAATTAAATTTATTAATTTAAGTAATTTTTTAAATAAATATGAGTATAGGAGTATATGTATTGGTGTACTGAGGTTTTAGGGCAGGGTTTGGGTTTTGGGGTACAGGGGTGTTTTTAGGTTTCAGGTTTGGGTTTTGGGGTACAGGGGTGTTTTTAGGTTTCAGGGTAGGGTTTGGGTTTTGGGGTACAGGGGTGTTTTTAGGTTTCAGTGTAGGGTTTGGGTTTTGGGGTACAGGGGTGTTTTTAGGTTTCAGGGTAGGGTTTGGGTTTTGGGGTACAGGGGTGTTTTTAGGTTTCAGGGTAGGGTTTGGGTTTTGGGGTACAGGGGTGTTTTTAGGTTTCAGGGTAGGGTTTGGGTTTTGGGGTACAGGGGTGTTTTTAGGTTTCAGGGCAGGGTTTGGGTTTTGGGGTACAGGGGTGTTTTTAGGTTTCAGGGCAGGGTTTGGGTTTTGGGGTACAGGGGTGTTTTTAGGTTTCAGGGCAGGGTTTGGGTTTTGGGGTACAGGGGTGTTTTTAGGTTTCAGGGCAGGGTTTGGGTTTTGGGGTATAGGGGTGTTTTTAGGTTTCAGGGTAGGGTTTGGGTTTTGGGGTACAGGGGTGTTTTTAGGTTTCAGGGCAGGGTTTGGGTTTTGGGGTACAGGGGTGTTTTTAGGTTTCAGGGCAGGGTTTGGGTTTTGGGGTACAGGGGTGTTTTTAGGTTTCAGGGTAGGGTTTGGGTTTTGGGGTACAGGGGTGTTTTTAGGTTTCAGGGCAGGGTTTGGGTTTTGGGGTACAGGGGTGTTTTTAGGTTTCAGGGCAGGGTTTGGGTTTTGGGGTACAGGGGTGTTTTTAGGTTTCAGGGCAGGGTTTGGGTTTTGGGATACAGGGGTGTTTTTAAGTTAAATAAAATTAATTATATTATATTAATTACATTTCTTAATTAAAATAATTAAATTAAATACATTATTTTAAATAATTTATTTTAATTACAATCAAAAAAATATTTAAAATAAATTAATTTAATTATATTAATTAAATAAAATTAATTACAATTTTTATTAAAATTAATTTAAATAAATAGATTTAAAATTATTAAATAAAAATAATTACTATTTTAAAAAGCATTTTAATTAAAATAATTTAATTAAATTAAAATAATTACATTTTTTTTAAAAAGGTATACTTACCTATACTTACGATGTAATGCCATGCGTTGTAATAGCATCTGCGATGTAATGCCATGCGTTGTAATGCCATGCGTTGTAATGGATCCTGCGTTGTAAAAATTGCGATGTAACGGTCTGCGTTGTAAAATAACGCGTTGTAACATCATAGATCCCTGCTGCGCACACTTTGTTCATATGTGTACAATTTAAGTGTGTGCACCTGATCACTGTCTTGGACAGAGCTATGCCTGTGAACTCCCCATGTGAAGCATTGGTGGTTCAGTGGTAGAATTCTCGCCTGCACACGCGGGAGGCCCGGGTTCGATTCCCGGCCAATGCAAGGCTGCGTTCCTTTGACTTTGTTTTCGAAAGGAAATATATGAACTCAGTGGGGAATAAAATGGTAAGCAGTGACCCCGACGTGATTTGACCACGCAACCTTCTGATCTGGAGTCAGACGCGCTACCGTTGCGCCACAAGGTCCTTACACTTACAGCCTTCAAGCCAGATCAACAAATGCTGATGGCCTTTTGACTTATTTTCCCCTCCTCATATGCCTACAGTTGTATTACAGGGCTAGGCCTTTTGTTTTCTATCCTAATTATGAAATTGACTGCAGGTGCAGAGAGAACGCAGAGGATTGAAATGTTCAGATAAAGGGTCTTAAGCAGGAGAGAGCAGAGGTACGTATCTGTGTTTCATTAAAGTGTTTCATGCAGGCAAAAAGGATACTTCCCTGGGTGGGCTTGAACCACCAACCTTTCTGTTAACAACCGAACGCGCTAACCATTTGCACCACAGAGGTTAATAACTGTAGCACAGTTCCTGAGACTCAATATATATCTTGATAATTGTGTGCCTGCCTGGAGCTTGTGTTATATAATGCGTCTTTATGCCATACAGCATTTCTCATTTGCTTAGTGTCTTGTTATTGTTGGACGTAATGATGAATAGACTACTGTCTAATGGTCTTAGAACCAGTATTACTACCGGTCCCAGTGTATGAGACACATACATGACTTTTCTGTTGCCTGCTTAGCATAGCTCCCTGCTCCTCTGTAGGTGTGCTACCAGCTAGTAAGGCGTGTGCCTTGCCCATCAGATGTGTTATCTTAGACTTGACTTCTCTGTGAGCAAAGTCTCCCTCCCATAGCAGGTGCTTTCTCTGAACTCTTGACTTGTAAGACTGCTGGGAAAGGCCCTCCCTAGCCCCTCACTCAGATAGATACATTTACCTTCAGAGCTCAGCTTTGGAGAAAGAGATTGGGGAGAGAGCAAATAGGGGAAGGCCCATGGTGCACACTTTATTTTACATAAAAGCTGGGGCTTGTGGGAGGACAGGGACAAGAGGGTTCTCAGGGAAAGAAATCCCAGGAGTATTGATGGCTAGGCCCTGAAACACAACAATCCCGGATTGGCAAGGCACAATATGCCTGTGCAACAGGCCTGACCCTAGGCTTCCGGAGTTCTTGGTCACAAAAGGCTCCAGTGATCTAAGCCCGACCAGGGCTGTAGGCCGCATTGGGAGCGCGTTAGGGACGCGTAAAGGGAAGCAGGGCGCAGAACTCCGCCCGTTTCACCCCAGCATTTAGGGGAGGACACAGAATCTGGGAAAGCCAGTGGGAAGGATTTTCCAGGAGGAGAGTTCAGTGAGATAATCTGAAACACAATAGTGCTGGTGATCTGGCGGGTGCATTCTGTGAACCACTTTTGTCGGGAGCAGCCTGCCATCATGCCCTGATAAACACAACTCTAGTCCCAAGCCAGTGACCTCAGCAAATGCAAAGACATTCATAGTTATAGTCTCCTGCAGCTGATTCTTGCCATCTTCATGTGAAACGTTGGCGTTATCATGTCTGCTGCGCACACTTTGTTCATTTGTGTACAATTTAAGTGTGTGCACCTGATCACTATCTTGGGCAGAGCTCTGCCTGTGAACGACCCATGTGAAGCATTGGTGGTTCAGTGGTAGAATTCTCGCCTGCCACGCGGGAGGCCCGGGTTCGATTCCCGGCCAATGCAAGACTGCTTTCTTTTGACTTTGTTTTCGAAAGGAAATATATGACCTCAGTGGGGAATAAAATGGTAAGCAGTGACCCCGACGTGATTTGAACACGCAACCTTCTGATCTGGAGTCAGACGCGCTACCGTTGCGCCACGAGGTCCTTACACTTACAGCTTTCGGAGCCAGATCAACAAATGCTGTGGGCCTTTTGACTTATTTTCCCCTCCTCATATGCCTACAGTTGTATTACAGAGCTTGACCTTTTGTTTTCTATCCTAATTATGAAATTGACTGCAGGTGCCGAGAGAACGCAGAGAATTGAAATATTCAGGGAAAGGGTGTCCAGCAGGAGAGAGCAAAGGTATGTATCTGTTTTCCATTCAAGTGTTTCATGCAGGCAAAATAATACGTCCCTGGGTGGGCTTGAACCACCAACCTTTCGGTTAACAGCCGAACGCGCTAACCGATTGCGCCACAGAGACGAGTGACTACAGCATCTTTCCTTAGACTCAATATATATCTTGATATGTATGTGCCTGCCTGGAGCTTGTCTTATATAAGCCATCATCATGTGAAACTTTGGCGTTGTCATGTCTGCTGCGCACACTTTGTTCATATGTGTACAATTTAAGTGTGTGCACCTGATCACTGTCTTGGACAGAGCTATGCCTGTGAACTCCCCATGTGAAGCATTGGTGGTTCAGTGGTAGAATTCTCGCCTGCCACGTGGGAAGCCCGGGTTTGATTCGCGGCCAATGCAAGGCTGTGTTCCTTTGACTTTGTTTTCGAAAGGAAATATATGAACTCAGTGGGGAATAAAATGGTAAGCAGTGACCCCGACGTGATTTGACCACGCAACCTTCTGATCTGGAGTCAGACGCGCTACCGTTGCGCCACAAGGTCCTTACACTTACAGCCTTCAAGCCAGATCAACAAATGCTGATGGCCTTTTGACTTATTTTCCCCTCCTCATATGCCTACAGTTGTATTACAGGGCTAGGCCTTTTGTTTTCTATCCTAATTATGAAATTGACTGCAGGTGCAGAGAGAACGCAGAGGATTGAAATGTTCGGATAAAGGGTCTTAAGCAGGAGAGAGCAGAGGTACGTATCTGTGTTTCATTAAAGTGTTTCATGCAGGCAAAAAGGATACTTCCCTGGGTGGGCTTGAACCACCAACCTTTCTATTAACAACCGAACGCGCTAACCATTTGCACCACAGAGGTTAATAACTGTAGCACAGTTCCTGAGACTCAATATATATCTTGATAATTGTGTGCCTGCCTGGAGCTTGTGTTATATAATGCGTCTTTATGCCATACAGCATTTCTCATTTGCTTAGTGTCTTGTTATTGTTGGACGTAATGATGAATAGACTACTGTCTAATGGTCTTAGAGCCAGTATTACTACCGGTCCCAGTGTATGAGACACATACATGACTTTTCTGTTGCCTGCTTAGCATAGCTCCCTGCTCCTCTGTAGGTGTGCTACCAGCCAGTAAGGCGTGTGCCTTGCCCATCAGATGTGTTATGTTAGACTTGACTTCTCTGTGAGCAAAGTCTCCCTCCCATAGCAGGTGCTTTCTCTGAACTCTTGACTTGTAAGACTGCTGGGAAAGGCCCTCCCTAGCCCCTCACTCAGATAGATACATTTACCTTCAGAGCTCAGCTTTGGAGAAAGAGATTGGGGAGAGAGCAAATAGGGGAAGGCCCATGGTGCACACTTTATTTTACATAAAAGCTGGGGCTTGTGGGAGGAAAGGGACAAGAGGGTTCTCAGGGAAAGAAATCCCAGGAGTATTGATGGCTAGGCCCTGAAACACAACAATCCCGGATTGGCAAGGCACAATATGGCTGTGCAACAGGCCTGACCCTAGGCTTCTGGAGTTTTTGGTCACAAAAGGCTCCAGTGATCTAAGCCCGACCAGGGCTGTGCCCGACCAGGGCTGTAGGCCGCGTTGGGAGCGCGTTAGGGACGCAGGGCGCAGAACTCTGCCCGTTTCACCCCAGCATTTAGGGGAGGACACAAAATCTGGGAAAGCCAGTGGGAAGGATTTTCCAGGAGGAGAGTTCAGTGAGATAATCTGAAACACAATAGTGCTGGTGATCTGGCGGGTGCATTCTGTGAACCACTTTTGTCGGGAGCAGCCTGCCATCATGCCCTGATAAACACAACTCTAGTCCCAAGCCAGTGACCTCAGCAAATGCAAAGACATTCATAGTTATAGTCTCCTGCATCTGATTCTTGCCATCTTCATGTGAAACGTTGGCGTTATCATGTCTGCTGCGCACACTTTGTTCATATGTGTACAATTTAAGTGTGTGCACCTGATCACTGTCTTGGGCAGAGCTCTGACTGTGAACAACCCATGTGAAGCATTGGTGGTTCAGTGGTAGAATTCTCGCCTGCCACGCGGGAGGCCCGGGTTCGATTCCCGGCCAATGCAAGACTGCTTTCTTTTGACTTTGTTTTCGAAAGGAAATATATGACCTCAGTGGAGAATAAAATGGTAAGCAGTGACCCCGACGTGATTTGAACACGCAACCTTCTGCTATGGAGTCAGACGCGCTACCGTTGCGCCACGAGGTCCTTACACTTACAGCTTTCGGAGCCAGATCAACAAATGCTGTGGGCCTTTTGACTTATTTTCCCCTCCTCATATGCCTACAGTTGTATTACAGAGCTTGACCTTTTGTTTTCTATCCTAATTATGAAATTGACTGCAGGTGCAGAGAGAACGCAGAGGATTGAAATGTTCAGATAAAGGGTCTTAAGCAGGAGAGAGCAGAGGTACGTATCTGTGTTTCATTAAAGTGTTTCATGCAGGCAAAAAGGATACTTCCCTGGGTGGGCTTGAACCACCAACCTTTCTGTTAACAACCGAACGCGCTAACCATTTGCACCACAGAGGTTAATAACTGTAGCACAGTTCCTGAGACTCAATATATATCTTGATAATTGTGTGCCTGCCTGGAGCTTGTGTTATATAATGCGTCTTTATGCCATACAGCATTTCTCATTTGCTTAGTGTCTTGTTATTGTTGGACGTAATGATGAATAGACTACTGTCTAATGGTCTTAGAACCAGTATTACTACCGGTCCCAGTGTATGAGACACATACATGACTTTTCTGTTGCCTGCTTAGCATAGCTCCCTGCTCCTCTGTAGGTGTGCTACCAGCTAGTAAGGCGTGTGCCTTGCCCATCAGATGTGTTATCTTAGACTTGACTTCTCTGTGAGCAAAGTCTCCCTCCCATAGCAGGTGCTTTCTCTGAACTCTTGACTTGTAAGACTGCTGGGAAAGGCCCTCCCTAGCCCCTCACTCAGATAGATACATTTACCTTCAGAGCTCAGCTTTGGAGAAAGAGATTGGGGAGAGAGCAAATAGGGGAAGGCCCATGGTGCACACTTTATTTTACATAAAAGCTGGGGCTTGTGGGAGGACAGGGACAAGAGGGTTCTCAGGGAAAGAAATCCCAGGAGTATTGATGGCTAGGCCCTGAAACACAACAATCCCGGATTGGCAAGGCACAATATGCCTGTGCAACAGGCCTGACCCTAGGCTTCCGGAGTTCTTGGTCACAAAAGGCTCCAGTGATCTAAGCCCGACCAGGGCTGTAGGCCGCATTGGGAGCGCGTTAGGGACGCGTAAAGGGACGCAGGGCGCAGAACTCCGCCCGTTTCACCCCAGCATTTAGGGGAGGACACAGAATCTGGGAAAGCCAGTGGGAAGGATTTTCCAGGAGGAGAGTTCAGTGAGATAATCTGAAACACAATAGTGCTGGTGATCTGGCGGGTGCATTCTGTGAACCACTTTTGTCGGGAGCAGCCTGCCATCATGCCCTGATAAACACAACTCTAGTCCCAAGCCAGTGACCTCAGCAAATGCAAAGACATTCATAGTTATAGTCTCCTGCAGCTGATTCTTGCCATCTTCATGTGAAACGTTGGCGTTATCATGTCTGCTGCGCACACTTTGTTCATTTGTGTACAATTTAAGTGTGTGCACCTGATCACTATCTTGGGCAGAGCTCTGCCTGTGAACAACCCATGTGAAGCATTGGTGGTTCAGTGGTAGAATTCTCGCCTGCCACGCGGGAGGCCCGGGTTCGATTCCCGGCCAATGCAAGACTGCTTTCTTTTGACTTTGTTTTCGAAAGGAAATATATGACCTCAGTGGGGAATAAAATGGTAAGCAGTGACCCCGACGTGATTTGAACACGCAACCTTCTGATCTGGAGTCAGACGCGCTACCGTTGCGCCACGAGGTCCTTACACTTACAGCTTTCGGAGCCAGATCAACAAATGCTGTGGGCCTTTTGACTTATTTTCCCCTCCTCATATGCCTACAGTTGTATTACAGAGCTTGACCTTTTGTTTTCTATCTTAATTATGAAATTGACTGCAGGTGCCGAGAGAACGCAGAGAATTGAAATATTCAGGGAAAGGGTGTCCAGCAGGAGAGAGCAAAGGTATGTATCTGTTTTCCATTCAAGTGTTTCATGCAGGCAAAATAATACGTCCCTGGGTGGGCTTGAACCACCAACCTTTCGGTTAACAGCCGAACGCGCTAACCGATTGCGCCACAGAGACGAGTGACTACAGCATCTTTCCTTAGACTCAATATATATCTTGATATGTATGTGCCTGCCTGGAGCTTGTCTTATATAAGCCATCATCATGTGAAACTTTGGCGTTGTCATGTCTGCTGCGCACACTTTGTTCATATGTGTACAATTTAAGTGTGTGCACCTGATCACTGTCTTGGACAGAGCTATGCCTGTGAACTCCCCATGTGAAGCATTGGTGGTTCAGTGGTAGAATTCTCGCCTGCCACGTGGGAAGCCCGGGTTTGATTCGCGGCCAATGCAAGGCTGTGTTCCTTTGACTTTGTTTTCGAAAGGAAATATATGAACTCAGTGGGGAATAAAATGGTAAGCAGTGACCCCGACGTGATTTGACCACGCAACCTTCTGATCTGGAGTCAGACGCGCTACCGTTGCGCCACAAGGTCCTTACACTTACAGCCTTCAAGCCAGATCAACAAATGCTGATGGCCTTTTGACTTATTTTCCCCTCCTCATATGCCTACAGTTGTATTACAGGGCTAGGCCTTTTGTTTTCTATCCTAATTATGAAATTGACTGCAGGTGCAGAGAGAACGCAGAGGATTGAAATGTTCGGATAAAGGGTCTTAAGCAGGAGAGAGCAGAGGTACGTATCTGTGTTTCATTAAAGTGTTTCATGCAGGCAAAAAGGATACTTCCCTGGGTGGGCTTGAACCACCAACCTTTCTATTAACAACCGAACGCGCTAACCATTTGCACCACAGAGGTTAATAACTGTAGCACAGTTCCTGAGACTCAATATATATCTTGATAATTGTGTGCCTGCCTGGAGCTTGTGTTATATAATGCGTCTTTATGCCATACAGCATTTCTCATTTGCTTAGTGTCTTGTTATTGTTGGACGTAATGATGAATAGACTACTGTCTAATGGTCTTAGAGCCAGTATTACTACCGGTCCCAGTGTATGAGACACATACATGACTTTTCTGTTGCCTGCTTAGCATAGCTCCCTGCTCCTCTGTAGGTGTGCTACCAGCCAGTAAGGCGTGTGCCTTGCCCATCAGATGTGTTATGTTAGACTTGACTTCTCTGTGAGCAAAGTCTCCCTCCCATAGCAGGTGCTTTCTCTGAACTCTTGACTTGTAAGACTGCTGGGAAAGGCCCTCCCTAGCCCCTCACTCAGATAGATACATTTACCTTCAGAGCTCAGCTTTGGAGAAAGAGATTGGGGAGAGAGCAAATAGGGGAAGGCCCATGGTGCACACTTTATTTTACATAAAAGCTGGGGCTTGTGGGAGGAAAGGGACAAGAGGGTTCTCAGGGAAAGAAATCCCAGGAGTATTGATGGCTAGGCCCTGAAACACAACAATCCCGGATTGGCAAGGCACAATATGGCTGTGCAACAGGCCTGACCCTAGGCTTCTGGAGTTTTTGGTCACAAAAGGCTCCAGTGATCTAAGCCCGACCAGGGCTGTGCCCGACCAGGGCTGTAGGCCGCGTTGGGAGCGCGTTAGGGACGCAGGGCGCAGAACTCTGCCCGTTTCACCCCAGCATTTAGGGGAGGACACAAAATCTGGGAAAGCCAGTGGGAAGGATTTTCCAGGAGGAGAGTTCAGTGAGATAATCTGAAACACAATAGTGCTGGTGATCTGGCGGGTGCATTCTGTGAACCACTTTTGTCGGGAGCAGCCTGCCATCATGCCCTGATAAACACAACTCTAGTCCCAAGCCAGTGACCTCAGCAAATGCAAAGACATTCATAGTTATAGTCTCCTGCATCTGATTCTTGCCATCTTCATGTGAAACGTTGGCGTTATCATGTCTGCTGCGCACACTTTGTTCATATGTGTACAATTTAAGTGTGTGCACCTGATCACTGTCTTGGGCAGAGCTCTGACTGTGAACAACCCATGTGAAGCATTGGTGGTTCAGTGGTAGAATTCTCGCCTGCCACGCGGGAGGCCCGGGTTCGATTCCCGGCCAATGCAAGACTGCTTTCTTTTGACTTTGTTTTCGAAAGGAAATATATGACCTCAGTGGAGAATAAAATGGTAAGCAGTGACCCCGACGTGATTTGAACATGCAACCTTCTGCTATGGAGTCAGACGCGCTACCGTTGCGCCACGAGGTCCTTACACTTACAGCTTTCGGAGCCAGATCAACAAATGCTGTGGGCCTTTTGACTTATTTTCCCCTCCTCATATGCCTACAGTTGTATTACAGAGCTTGACCTTTTGTTTTCTATCCTAATTATGAAATTGACTGCAGGTGCCGAGAGAACGCAGAGAATTGAAATATTCAGGGAAAGGGTGTCCAGCAGGAGAGAGCAAAGGTATGTATCTGTTTTCCATTCAAGTGTTTCCTGCAGGCAAAATAATACGTCCCTGGGTGGGCTTGAACCACCAACCTTTCGCTTAACAGCCGAACGCGCTAACCGATTGCGCCACAGAGACGAGTGACTACAGCATCTTTCCTTAGACTCAATATATATCTTGATATGTATGTGCCTGCCTTGAGCTTGTCTTATATAAGCCATCATCATGTGAAACTTTGGCGTTGTCATGTCTGCTGCGCACACTTTGTTCATATGTGTACAATTTAAGTGTGTGCACCTGATCACTGTCTTGGACAGAGCTATGCCTGTGAACTCCCCATGTGAAGCATTGGTGGTTCAGTGGTAGAATTCTCGCCTGCCACGCGGGAGGCCCGGGTTCGATTCCCGGCCAATGCAAGGCTGCGTTCCTTTGACTTTGTTTTCGAAAGGAAATATATGAACTCAGTGGGGAATAAAATGGTAAGCAGTGACCCCGACGTGATTTGACCACGCAACCTTCTGATCTGGAGTCAGACGCGCTACCGTTGCGCCACAAGGTCCTTACACTTACAGCCTTCAAGCCAGATCAACAAATGCTGATGGCCTTTTGACTTATTTTCCCCTCCTCATATGCCTACAGTTGTATTACAGGGCTAGGCCTTTTGTTTTCTATCCTAATTATGAAATTGACTGCAGGTGCAGAGAGAACGCAGAGGATTGAAATGTTCAGATAAAGGGTCTTAAGCAGGAGAGAGCAGAGGTACGTATCTGTGTTTCATTAAAGTGTTTCATGCAGGCAAAAAGGATACTTCCCTGGGTGGGCTTGAACCACCAACCTTTCTGTTAACAACCGACCGCGCTAACCATTTGCACCACAGAGGTTAATAACTGTAGCACAGTTCCTGAGACTCAATATATATCTTGATAATTGTGTGCCTGCCTGGAGCTTGTGTTATATAATGCGTCTTTATGCCATACAGCATTTCTCATTTGCTTAGTGTCTTGTTATTGTTGGACGTAATGATGAATAGACTACTGTCTAATGGTCTTAGAGCCAGTATTACTACCGGTCCCAGTGTATGAGACACATACATGACTTTTCTGTTGCCTGCTTAGCATAGCTCCCTGCTCCTCTGTAGGTGTGCTACCAGCCAGTAAGGCGTGTGCCTTGCCCATCAGATGTGTTATGTTAGACTTGACTTCTCTGTCAGCAAAGTCTCCCTCCCATAGCAGGTGCTTTCTCTGAACTCTTGACTTGTAAGACTGCTGGGAAAGGCCCTCCCTAGCCCCTCACTCAGATAGATACATTTACCTTCAGAGCTCAGCTTTGGAGAAAGAGATTGGGGAGAGAGCAAATAGGGGAAGGCCAATGGTGCACACTTTATTTTACATAAAAGCTGGGGCTTGTGGGAGGACAGGGACAAGAGGGTTCTCAGGGAAAGAAATCCCAGGAGTATTGATGGCTAGGCCCTGAAACACAACAATCCCGGATTGGCAATGCACAATATGCCTGTGCAACAGGCCTGACCCTAGGCTTCCGGAGTTCTTGGTCACAAAAGGCTCCAGTGATCTAAGCCCGACCAGGGCTGTAGGCCGCGTTGGGAGCGCGTTAGGGACGCAGGGCGCAGAACTCCGCCCGTTTCACCCCAGCATTTAGGGGAGGACACAGAATCTGGGAAAGCCAGTGGGAAGGATTTTCCAGGAGGAGAGTTCAGTGAGATAATCTGAAACACAATAGTGCTGGTGATCTGGCGGGTGCATTCTGTGAACCACTTTTGTCGGGAGCAGCCTGCCATCATGCCCTGATAAACACAACTCTAGTCCCAAGCCAGTGACCTCAGCAAATGCAAAGACATTCATAGTTATAGTCTCCTGCAGCTGATTCTTGCCATCTTCATGTGAAACGTTGGCGTTATCATGTCTGCTGCGCACACTTTGTTCATTTGTGTACAATTTAAGTGTGTGCACCTGATCACTATCTTGGGCAGAGCTCTGCCTGTGAACGACCCATGTGAAGCATTGGTGGTTCAGTGGTAGAATTCTCGCCTGCCACGTGGGAGGCCCGGGTTCGATTCCCGGCCAATGCAAGACTGCTTTCTTTTGACTTTGTTTTCGAAAGGAAATATATGACCTCAGTGGGGAATAAAATGGTAAGCAGTGACCCCGACGTGATTTGAACACGCAACCTTCTGATCTGGAGTCATGCGCGCTACCGTTGCGCCACGAGGTCCTTACACTTACAGCTTTCGGAGCCAGATCAACAAATGCTGTGGGCCTTTTGACTTATTTTCCCCTCCTCATATGCCTACAGTTGTATTACAGAGCTTGACCTTTTGTTTTCTATCCTAATTATGAAATTGACTGCAGGTGCCGAGAGAACGCAGAGAATTGAAATATTCAGGGAAAGGGTGTCCAGCAGGAGAGAGCAAAGGTATGTATCTGTTTTCCATTCAAGTGTTTCATGCAGGCAAAATAATACGTCCCTGGGTGGGCTTGAACCACCAACCTTTCGGTTAACAGCCGAACGCGCTAACCGATTGCGCCACAGAGACGAGTGACTACAGCATCTTTCCTTAGACTCAATATATATCTTGATATGTATGTGCCTGCCTGGAGCTTGTCTTATATAAGCCATCATCATGTGAAACTTTGGCGTTGTCATGTCTGCTGCGCACACTTTGTTCATATGTGTACAATTTAAGTGTGTGCACCTGATCACTGTCTTGGACAGAGCTATGCCTGTGAACTCCCCATGTGAAGCATTGGTGGTTCAGTGGTAGAATTCTCGCCTGCCACGTGGGAAGCCCGGGTTTGATTCGCGGCCAATGCAAGGCTGCGTTCCTTTGACTTTGTTTTCGAAAGGAAATATATGAACTCAGTGGGGAATAAAATGGTAAGCAGTGACCCCGACGTGATTTGACCACGCAACCTTCTGATCTGGAGTCAGAACCGCTACCGTTGCGCCACAAGGTCCTTACACTTACAGCCTTCAAGCCAGATCAACAAATGCTGATGGCCTTTTGACTTATTTTCCCCTCCTCATATGCCTACAGTTGTATTACAGGGCTAGGCCTTTTGTTTTCTATCCTAATTATGAAATTGACTGCAGGTGCAGAGAGAACGCAGAGGATTGAAATGTTCAGATAAAGGGTCTTAAGCAGGAGAGAGCAGAGGTACGTATCTGTGTTTCATTAAAGTGTTTCATGCAGGCAAAAAGGATACTTCCCTGGGTGGGCTTGAACCACCAACCTTTCTGTTAACAACCGAACGCGCTAACCATTTGCACCACAGAGGTTAATAACTGTAGCACAGTTCCTGAGACTCAATATATATCTTGATAATTGTGTGCCTGCCTGGAGCTTATGTTATATAATGCGTCTTTATGCCATACAGCATTTCTCATTTGCTTAGTGTCTTGTTATTGTTGGACGTAATGATGAATAGACTACTGTCTAATGGTCTTAGAGCCAGTATTACTACCGGTCCCAGTGTATGAGATACATACATGACTTTTCTGTTGCCTGCTTAGCATAGCTCCCTGCTCCTCTGTAGGTGTGCTACCAGCCAGTAAGGCGTGTGCCTTGCCTATCAGATGTGTTATGTTAGACTTGACTTCTCTGTGAGCAAAGTCTCCCTCCCATAGCAGGTGCTTTCTCTGAACTCTTGACTTGTAAGACTGCTGGGAAAGGCCCTCCCTAGCCCCTCACTCAGATAGATACATTTACCTTCAGAGCTCAGCTTTGGAGAAAGAGATTGGGGAGAGAGCAAATAGGGGAAGGCCCATGGTGCACACTTTATTTTACATAAAAGCTGGGGCTTGTGGGAGGACAGGGACAAGAGGGTTCTCAGGGAAAGAAATCCCAGGAGTATTGATGGCTAGGCCCTGAAACACAACAATCCCGGATTGGCAAGGCACAATATGCCTGTGCAACAGGCCTGACCCTAGGCTTCCGGAGTTCTTGGTCACAAAAGGCTCCAGTGATCTAAGCCCAACCAGGGCTGTGCCCAACCAGGGCTGTAGGCCGCGTTGGGAGCGCGTTAGGGACGCAGGGCGCAGAACTCTGCCCGTTTCACCCCAGCATTTAGGGGAGGACACAGAATCTGGGAAAGCCAGTGGGAAGGATTTTCCAGGAGGAGAGTTCAGTGAGATAATCTGAAACACAATAGTGCTGGTGATCTGGTGGGTGCATTCTGTGAACCACTTTTGTCGGGAGCAGCCTGCCATCATGCCCTGATAAACACAACTCTAGTCCCAAGCCAGTGACCTCAGCAAATGCAAAGACATTCATAGTTATAGTCTCCTGCATCTGATTCTTGCCATCTTCATGTGAAACGTTGGCGTTATCATGTCTGCTGCGCACACTTTGTTCATATGTGTACAATTTAAGTGTGTGCACCTGATCACTGTCTTGGGCAGAGCTCTGCCTGTGAACAACACATGTGAAGCATTGGTGGTTCAGTGGTAGAATTCTCGCCTGCCACGCGGGAGGCCCGGGTTTGATTCCCGGCCAATGCAAGACTGCTTTCTTTTGACTTTGTTTTCGAAAGGAAATATATGACCTCAGTGGGGAATAAAATGGTAAGCAGTGACCCCGACGTGATTTGAACACGCAACCTTCTGATCTGGCGTCAGACGCGCTACCGTTGCGCCACGAGGTCCTTACTCTTACAGCTTTCGGAGCCAGATCAACAAATGCTGTGGGCCTTTTGACTTATTTTCCCCTCCTCATATGCCTACAGTTGTATTACAGAGCTTGACCTTTTGTTTTCTATCCTAATTATGAAATTGACTGCAGGTGCCGAGAGAACGCAGAGAATTGAAATATTCAGGGAAAGGGTGTCCAGCAGGAGAGAGCAAAGGTATGTATCTGTTTTCCATTCAAGTGTTTCATGCAGGCAAAATATTACGTCCCTGGGTGGGCTTGAACCACCAACCTTTCGGTTAACAGCCGAACGCACTAACCGATTGCGCCACAGAGACGAGTGACTACAGCATCTTTCCTTAGACTCAATATATATCTTGATATGTATGTGCCTGCCTGGAGCTTGTCTTATATAAGCCATCATCATGTGAAACTTTGGCGTTGTCATGTCTGCTGCGCACACTTTGTTCATATGTGTACAATTTAAGTGTGTGCACCTGATCACTGTCTTGGACAGAGCTATGCCTGTGAGCTCACCATGTGAAGCATTGGTGGTTCAGTGGTAGAATTCTCGCCTGCCACGCGGGAGGCCCGGGTTCGATTCCCGGCCAATGCAAGGCTGTGTTCCTTTGACTTTGTTTTCGAAAGGAAATATATGAACTCAGTGGGGAATAAAATGGTAAGCAGTGACCCCGACGTGATTTGACCACGCAACCTTCTGATCTGGAGTCAGACGCGCTACCGTTGCGCCACAAGGTCCTTACACTTACAGCCTTCAAGCCAGATCAACAAATGCTGATGGCCTTTTGACTTATTTTCCCCTCCTCATATGCCTACAGTTGTATTACAGGGCTAGGCCTTTTGTTTTCTATCCTAATTATGAAATTGACTGCAGGTGCAGAGAGAACGCAGAGGATTGAAATGTTCAGATAAAGGGTCTTAAGCAGGAGAGAGCAGAGGTACGTATCTGTGTTTCATTAAAGTGTTTCATGCAGGCAAAAAGGAAACTTCCCTGGGTGGGCTTGAACCACCAACCTTTCTGTTAACAACCGAACGCGCTAACCATTTGCACCACAGAGGTTAATAACTGTAGCACAGTTCCTGAGACTCAATATATATCTTGATAATTGTGTGCCTGCCTGGAGCTTGTGTTATATAATGCGTCTTTATGCCATACAGCATTTCTCATTTGCTTAGTGTCTTGTTATTGTTGGACGTAATGATGAATAGACTACTGTCTAATGGTCTTAGAGCCAGTATTACTACCGGTCCCAGTGTATGAGACACATACATGACTTTTCTGTTGCCTGCTTAGCATAGCTCCCTGCTCCTCTGTAGGTGTGCTACCAGCCAGTAAGGCGTGTGCCTTGCCCATCAGATGTGTTATCTTAGACTTGACTTCTCTGTGAGCAAAGTCTCCCTCCCATAGCAGGTGCTTTCTCTGAACTCTTGACTTGTAAGACTGCTGGGAAAGGCCCTCCCTAGCCCCTCACTCAGATAGATACATTTACCTTCAGAGCTCAGCTTTGGAGAAAGAGATTGGGGAGAGAGCAAATAGGGGAAGGCCCATGGTGCACACTTTATTTTACATAAAAGCTGGGGCTTGTGGGAGGACAGGGACAAGAGGGTTCTCAGGGAAAGAAATCCCAGGAGTATTGATGGCTAGGCCCTGAAACACAACAATCCCGGATTGGCAAGGCACAATATGCCTGTGCAACAGGCCTGACCCTAGGCTTCCGGAGTTCTTGGTCACAAAAGGCTCCAGTGATCTAAGCCCGACCAGGGCTGTAGGCCGCATTGGGAGCGCGTTAGGGACGCGTAAAGGGACGCAGGGCGCAGAACTCCGCCCGTTTCACCCCAGCATTTAGGGGAGGACACAGAATCTGGGAAAGCCAGTGGGAAGGATTTTCCAGGAGGAGAGTTCAGTGAGATAATCTGAAACACAATAGTGCTGGTGATCTGGCGGGTGCATTCTGTGAACCACTTTTGTCGGGAGCAGCCTGCCATCATGCCCTGATAAACACAACTCTAGTCCCAAGCCAGTGACCTCAGCAAATGCAAAGACATTCATAGTTATAGTCTCCTGCATCTGATTCTTGCCATCTTCATGTGAAACGTTGGCGTTATCATGTCTGCTGCGCACACTTTGTTCATTTGTGTACAATTTAAGTGTGTGCACCTGATCACTGTCTTGGGCAGAGCTCTGCCTGTGAACGACCCATGTGAAGCATTGGTGGTTCAGTGGTAGAATTCTCGCCTGCCACGCGGGAGGCCCGGGTTTGATTCCCGGCCAATGCAAGACTGCTTTCTTTTGACTTTGTTTTCGAAAGGAAATATATGACCTCAGTGGGGAATAAAATGGTAAGCAGTGACCCCGACGTGATTTGAACACGCAACCTTCTGATCTGGCGTCAGACGCGCTACCGTTGCGCCACGAGGTCCTTACTCTTACAGCTTTCGGAGCCAGATCAACAAATGCTGTGGGCCTTTTGACTTATTTTCCCCTCCTCATATGCCTACAGTTGTATTACAGAGCTTGACCTTTTGTTTTCTATCCTAATTATGAAATTGACTGCAGGTGCCGAGAGAACGCAGAGAATTGAAATATTCAGGGAAAGGGTGTCCAGCAGGAGAGAGCAAAGGTATGTATCTGTTTTCCATTCAAGTGTTTCATGCAGGCAAAATATTACGTCCCTGGGTGGGCTTGAACCACCAACCTTTCGGTTAACAGCCGAACGCACTAACCGATTGCGCCACAGAGACGAGTGACTACAGCATCTTTCCTTAGACTCAATATATATCTTGATATGTATGTGCCTGCCTGGAGCTTGTCTTATATAAGCCATCATCATGTGAAACTTTGGCGTTGTCATGTCTGCTGCGCACACTTTGTTCATATGTGTACAATTTAAGTGTGTGCACCTGATCACTGTCTTGGACAGAGCTATGCCTGTGAGCTCACCATGTGAAGCATTGGTGGTTCAGTGGTAGAATTCTCGCCTGCCACGCGGGAGGCCCGGGTTCGATTCCCGGCCAATGCAAGGCTGTGTTCCTTTGACTCTGTTTTCGAAAGGAAATATATGAACTCAGTGGGGAATAAAATGGTAAGCAGTGACCCCGACGTGATTTGACCACGCAACCTTCTGATCTGGAGTCAGACGCGCTACCGTTGCGCCACAAGGTCCTTACACTTACAGCCTTCAAGCCAGATCAACAAATGCTGATGGCCTTTTGACTTATTTTCCCCTCCTCATATGCCTACAGTTGTATTACAGGGCTAGGCCTTTTGTTTTCTATCCTAATTATGAAATTGACTGCAGGTGCAGAGAGAACGCAGAGGATTGAAATGTTCAGATAAAGGGTCTTAAGCAGGAGAGAGCAGAGGTACGTATCTGTGTTTCATTAAAGTGTTTCATGCAGGCAAAAAGGATACTTCCCTGGGTGGGCTTGAACCACCAACCTTTCTGTTAACAACCGAACGCGCTAACCATTTGCACCACAGAGGTTAATAACTGTAGCACAGTTCCTGAGACTCAATATATATCTTGATAATTGTGTGCCTGCCTGGAGCTTGTGTTATATAATGCGTCTTTATGCCATACAGCATTTCTCATTTGCTTAGTGTCTTGTTATTGTTGGACGTAATGATGAATAGACTACTGTCTAATGGTCTTAGAGCCAGTATTACTACCGGTCCCAGTGTATGAGACACATACATGACTTTTCTGTTGCCTGCTTAGCATAGCTCCCTGCTCCTCTGTAGGTGTGCTACCAGCCAGTAAGGCGTGTGCCTTGCCCATCAGATGTGTTATCTTAGACTTGACTTCTCTGTGAGCAAAGTCTCCCTCCCATAGCAGGTGCTTTCTCTGAACTCTTGACTTGTAAGACTGCTGGGAAAGGCCCTCCCTAGCCCCTCACTCAGATAGATACATTTACCTTCAGAGCTCAGCTTTGGAGAAAGAGATTGGGGAGAGAGCAAATAGGGGAAGGCCCATGGTGCACACTTTATTTTACATAAAAGCTGGGGCTTGTGGGAGGACAGGGACAAGAGGGTTCTCAGGGAAAGAAATCCCAGGAGTATTGATGGCTAGGCCCTGAAACACAACAATCCCGGATTGGCAAGGCACAATATGCCTGTGCAACAGGCCTGACCCTAGGCTTCCGGAGTTCTTGGTCACAAAAGGCTCCAGTGATCTAAGCCCGACCAGGGCTGTAGGCCGCATTGGGAGCGCGTTAGGGACGCGTAAAGGGACGCAGGGCGCAGAACTCCGCCCGTTTCACCCCAGCATTTAGGGGAGGACACAGAATCTGGGAAAGCCAGTGGGAAGGATTTTCCAGGAGGAGAGTTCAGTGAGATAATCTGAAACACAATAGTGCTGGTGATCTGGCGGGTGCATTCTGTGAACCACTTTTGTCGGGAGCAGCCTGCCATCATGCCCTGATAAACACAACTCTAGTCCCAAGCCAGTGACCTCAGCAAATGCAAAGACATTCATAGTTATAGTCTCCTGCATCTGATTCTTGCCATCTTCATGTGAAACGTTGGCGTTATCATGTCTGCTGCGCACACTTTGTTCATTTGTGTACAATTTAAGTGTGTGCACCTGATCACTGTCTTGGGCAGAGCTCTGCCTGTGAACGACCCATGTGAAGCATTGGTGGTTCAGTGGTAGAATTCTCGCCTGCCACGCGGGAGGCCCGGGTTCGATTCCCGGCCAATGCAAGACTGCTTTCTTTTGACTTTGTTTTCGAAAGGAAATATATGACCTCAGTGGGGAATAAAATGGTAAGCAGTGACCCCGACGTGATTTGAACACGCAACCTTCTGATCTGGAGTCAGACGCGCTACCGTTGCGCCACGAGGTCCTTACACTTACAGCTTTCGGAGCCAGATCAACAAATGCTGTGGGCCTTTTGACTTATTTTCCCCTCCTCATATGCCTACAGTTGTATTACAGAGCTTGACCTTTTGTTTTCTATCCTAATTATGAAATTGACTGCAGGTGCCGAGAGAACGCAGAGAATTGAAATATTCAGGGAAAGGGTGTCCAGCAGGAGAGAGCAAAGGTATGTATCTGTTTTCCATTCAAGTGTTTCATGCAGGCAAAATAATACGTCCCTGGGTGGGCTTGAACCACCAACCTTTCGGTTAACAGCCGAACGCGCTAACTGATTGCGCCACAGAGACGAGTGACTACAGCATCTTTCCTTAGACTCAATATATATCTTGATATGTATGTGCCTGCCTGGAGCTTGTCTTATATAAGCCATCATCATGTGAAACTTTGGCGTTGTCATGTCTGCTGCGCACACTTTGTTCATATGTGTACAATTTAAGTGTGTGCACCTGATCACTGTCTTGGACAGAGCTATGCCTGTGAACTCCCCATGTGAAGCATTGGTGGTTCAGTGGTAGAATTCTCGCCTGCCACGTGGGAGGCCCGGGTTTGATTCGCGGCCAATGCAAGGCTGCGTTCCTTTGACTTTGTTTTCGAAAGAAAATATATGAACTCAGTGGGGAATAAAATGGTAAGCAGTGACCCCGACGTGATTTGACCACGCAACCTTCTGATCTGGAGTCAGACGCGCTACCGTTGCGCCACAAGGTCCTTACACTTACAGCCTTCAAGCCAGATCAACAAATGCTGATGGCCTTTTGACTTATTTTCCCCTCCTCATATGCCTACAGTTGTATTACAGGGCTAGGCCTTTTGTTTTCTATCCTAATTATGAAATTGACTGCAGGTGCAGAGAGAACGCAGAGGATTGAAATGTTCAGATAAAGGGTCTTAAGCAGGAGAGAGCAGAGGTACGTATCTGTGTTTCATTAAAGTGTTTCATGCAGGCAAAAAGGATACTTCCCTGGGTGGGCTTGAACCACCAACCTTTCTGTCAACAACCGAACGCGCTAACCATTTGCACCACAGAGGTTAATAACTGTAGCACAGTTCCTGAGACTCAATATATATCTTGATAATTGTGTGCCTGCCTGGAGCTTGTGTTATATAATGCGTCTTTATGCCATACAGCATTTCTCATTTGCTTAGTGTCTTGTTATTGTTGGACGTAATGATGAATAGACTACTGTCTAATGGTCTTAGAGCCAGTATTACTACCGGTCCCAGTGTATGAGACACATACATGACTTTTCTGTTGCCTGCTTAGCATAGCTCCCTGCTCCTCTGTAGGTGTGCTACCAGCCAGTAAGGCGTGTGCCTTGCCCATCAGATGTGTTATGTTAGACTTGACTTCTCTGTGAGCAAAGTCTCCCTCCCATAGCAGGTGCTTTCTCTGAACTCTTGACTTGTAAGACTGCTGGGAAAGGCCCTCCCTAGCCCCTCACTCAGATAGATACATTTACCTTCAGAGCTCAGCTTTGGAGAAAGAGATTGGGGAGAGAGCAAATAGGGGAAGGCCCATGGTGCACACTTTATTTTACATAAAAGCTGGGGCTTGTGGGAGGACAGGGACAAGAGGGTTCTCAGGGAAAGAAATCCCAGGAGTATTGATGGCTAGGCCCTGAAACACAACAATCCCGGATTGGCAAGGCACAATATGGCTGTGCAACAGGCCTGACCCTAGGCTTCCGGAGTTTTTGGTCACAAAAGGCTCCAGTGATCTAAGCCCGACCAGGGCTGTGCCCGACCAGGGCTGTAGGCCGCGTTGGGAGCGCGTTAGGGACGCAGGGCGCAGAACTCTGCCCGTTTCACCCCAGCATTTAGGGGAGGACACAGAATCTGGGAAAGCCAGTGGGAAGGATTTTCCAGGAGGAGAGTTCAGTGAGATAATCTGAAACACAATAGTGCTGGTGATCTGGCGGGTGCATTCTGTGAACCACTTTTGTCGGGAGCAGCCTGCCATCATGCCCTGATAAACACAACTCTAGTCCCAAGCCAGTGACCTCAGCAAATGCAAAGACATTCATAGTTATAGTCTCCTGCATCTGATTCTTGCCATCTTCATGTGAAACGTTGGCGTTATCATGTCTGCTGCGCACACTTTGTTCATATGTGTACAATTTAAGTGTGTGCACCTGATCACTGTCTTGGGCAGAGCTCTGACTGTGAACAACCCATGTGAAGCATTGGTGGTTCAGTGGTAGAATTCTCGCCTGCCACGCGGGAAGCCCGGGTTCGATTCCCGGCCAATGCAAGACTGCTTTCTTTTGACTTTGTTTTCGAAAGGAAATATATGACCTCAGTGGGGAATAAAATGGTAAGCAGTGACCCCGACGTGATTTGAACACGCAACCTTCTGATCTGGAGTCAGACGCGCTACCGTTGCGCCACGAGGTCCTTACACTTACAGCTTTCGGAGCCAGATCAACAAATGCTGTGGGCCTTTTGACTTATTTTCCCCTCCTCATATGCCTACAGTTGTCTTACAGAGCTTGACCTTTTGTTTTCTATCCTAATTATGAAATTGACTGCAGGTGCCGAGAGAACGCAGAGAATTGAAATATTCAGGGAAAGGGTGTCCAGCAGGAGAGAGCAAAGGTATGTATCTGTTTTCCATTCAAGTGTTTCATGCAGGCAAAATAATACGTCCCTGGGTGGGCTTGAACCACCAACCTTTCGCTTAACAGCCGAACGCGCTAACCGATTGCGCCACAGAGACGAGTGACTACAGCATCTTTCCTTAGACTCAATATATATCTTGATATGTATGTGCCTGCCTGGAGCTTGTCTTATATAAGCCATCATCATGTGAAACTTTGGCGTTGTCATGTCTGCTGCGCACACTTTGTTCATATGTGTACAATTTAAGTGTGTGCACCTGATCACTGTCTTGGACAGAGCTATGCCTGTGAACTCCCCATGTGAAGCATTGGTGGTTCAGTGGTAGAATTCTTGCCTGCCACGCGGGAGGCCCGGGTTCGATTCCCGGCCAATGCAAGGCTGCGTTCCTTTGACTTTGTTTTCGAAAGGAAATATATGAACTCAGTGGGGAATAAAATGGTAAGCAGTGACCCCGACGTGATTTGACCACGCAACCTTCTGATCTGGAGTCAGACGCGCTACCGTTGCGCCACAAGGGCCTTACACTTACAGCCTTCAAGCCAGATCAACAAATGCTGATGGCCTTTTGACTTATTTTCCCCTCCTCATATGCCTACAGTTGTATTACAGGGCTAGGCCTTTTGTTTTCTATCCTAATTATGAAATTGACTGCAGGTGCAGAGAGAACGCAGAGGATTGAAATGTTCAGATAAAGGGTCTTAAGCAGGAGAGAGCAGAGGTACGTATCTGTGTTTCATTAAAGTGTTTCATGCAGGCAAAAAGGATACTTCCCTGGGTGGGCTTGAACCACCAACCTTTCTGTTAACAACCGAACGCGCTAACCATTTGCACCACAGAGGTTAATAACTGTAGCACAGTTCCTGAGACTCAATATATATCTTGATAATTGTGTGCCTGCCTGGAGCTTGTGTTATATAATGCGTCTTTATGCCATACAGCATTTCTCATTTGCTTAGTGTCTTGTTATTGTTGGACGTAATGATGAATAGACTACTGTCTAATGGTCTTAGAGCCAGTATTACTACCGGTCCCAGTGTATGAGACACATACATGACTTTTCTTTTGCCTGCTTAGCATAGCTCCCAGCTCCTCTGTAGGTGTGCTACCAGCCAGTAAGGCGTGTGCCTTGCCCATCAGATGTGTTATCTTAGACTTGACTTCTCTGTGAGCAAAGTCTCCCTCCCATAGCAGGTGCTTTCTCTGAACTCTTGACTTGTAAGACTGCTGGGAAAGGCCCTCCCTAGCCCCTCACTCAGATAGATACATTTACCTTCAGAGCTCAGCTTTGGAGAAAGAGATTGGGGAGAGAGCAAATAGGGGAAGGCCCATGGTGCACACTTTATTTTACATAAAAGCTGGGGCTTGTGGGAGGACAGGGACAAGAGGGTTCTCAGGGAAAGAAATCCCAGGAGTATTGATGGCTAGGCCCTGAAACACAACAATCCCGGATTGGCAAGGCACAATATGCCTGTGCAACAGGCCTGACCCTAGGCTTCCGGAGTTCTTGGTCACAAAAGGCTCCAGTGATCTAAGCCCAACCAGGGCTGTAGGCCGCATTGGGAGCGCGTTAGGGACGCGTAAAGGGACGCAGGGCGCAGAACTCCGCCCGTTTCACCCCAGCATTTAGGGGAGGACACAGAATCTGGGAAAGCCAGTGGGAAGGATTTTCCAGGAGGAGAGTTCAGTGAGATAATCTGAAACACAATAGTGCTGGTGATCTGGCGGGTGCATTCTGTGAACCACTTTTGTCGGGAGCAGCCTGCCATCATGCCCTGATAAACACAACTCTAGTCCCAAGCCAGTGACCTCAGCAAATGCAAAGACATTCATAGTTATAGTCTCCTGCATCTGATTCTTGCCATCTTCATGTGAAACGTTGGCGTTATCATGTCTGCTGCGCACACTTTGTTCATATGTGTACAATTTAAGTGTGTGCACCTGATCACTGTCTTGGGCAGAGCTCTGCCTGTGAACAACCCATGTGAAGCATTGGTGGTTCAGTGGTAGAATTCTCGCCTGCCACGCGGGAGGCCTGGGTTCGATTCCCGGCCAATGCAAGACTGCTTTTTGACTTTGTTTTCGAAAGGAAATATATGACCTCAGTGGGGAATAAAATGGTAAGCAGTGACCCCGACGTGATTTGAACACGCAACCTTCTGATCTGGAGTCAGACGCACTACCGTTGCGCCACGAGGTCCTTACACTTACAGCTTTCGGAGCCAGATCAACAAATGCTGTGGGCCTTTTGACTTATTTTCCCCTCCTCATATGCCTACAGTTGTATTACAGAGCTTGACCTTTTGTTTTCTATCCTAATTATGAAATTGACTGCAGGTGCCGAGAGAACGCAGAGAATTGAAATATTCAGGGAAAGGGTGTCCAGCAGGAGAGAGCAAAGGTATGTATCTGTTTTCCATTCAAGTGTTTCATGCAGGCAAAATAATACGTCCCTGGGTGGGCTTGAACCACCAACCTTTCGGTTAACAGCCGAACGCGCTAACCGATTGCGCCACAGAGACGAGTGACTACAGCATCTTTCCTTAGACTCAATATATATCTTGATATGTATGTGCCTGCCTGGAGCTTGTCTTTATATAAGCCATCATCATGTGAAACTTTGGCGTTGTCATGTCTGCTGCGCACACTTTGTTCATATGTGTACAATTTAAGTGTGTGCACCTGATCACTGTCTTGGACAGAGCTATGCCTGTGAACTCCCCATGTGAAGCATTGGTGGTTCAGTGGTAAAATTCTCGCCTGCCACGCGGGAGGCCCGGGTTCGATTCCCGGCCAATGCAAGGTTGCGTTCCTTTGACTTTGTTTTCGAAAGGAAATATATGAACTCAGTGGGGAATAAAATGGTAAGCAGTGACCCCGACGTGATTTGACCACGCAACCTTCTGATCTGGAGTCAGACGCGCTACTGTTGTGCCACAAGGTCCTTACACTTACAGCCTTCAAGCCAGATCAACAAATGCTGATGGCCTTTTGACTTATTTTCCCCTCCTCATATGCCTACAGTTGTATTACAGGGCTAGGCCTTTTGTTTTCTATCCTAATTATGAAATTGACTGCAGGTGCAGAGAGAACGCAGAGGATTGAAATGTTCAGAGAAAGGGTCTTAAGCAGGAGAGAGCAGAGGTACGTATCTGTGTTTCATTAAAGTGTTTCATGCAGGCAAAAAGGATACTTCCCTGGGTGGGCTTGAACCACCAACCTTTCTGTTAACAACCGAACGCGCTAACCATTTGCACCACAGAGGTTAATAACTGTAGCACAGTTCCTGAGACTCAATATATATCTTGATAATTGTGTGCCTGCCTGGAGCTTGTGTTATATAATGCGTCTTTATGCCATACAGCATTTCTCATTTGCTTAGTGTCTTGTTATTGTTGGACGTAATGATGAATAGACTACTGTCTAATGGTCTTAGAGCCAGTATTACTACCGGTCCCAGTGTATGAGACACATACATGACTTTTCTTTTGCCTGCTTAGCATAGCTCCCTGCTCCTCTGTAGGTGTGCTACCAGCCAGTAAGGCGTGTGCCTTGCCCATCAGATGTGTTATCTTAGACTTGACTTCTCTGTGAGCAAAGTCTCCCTCCCATAGCAGGTGCTTTCTCTGAACTCTTGACTTGTAAGACTGCTGGGAAAGGCCCTCCCTAGCCCCTCACTCAGATAGATACATTTACCTTCAGAGCTCAGCTTTGGAGAAAGAGATTGGGGAGAGAGCAAATAGGGGAAGGCCCATGGTGCACACTTTATTTTACATAAAAGCTGGGGCTTGTGGGAGGACAGGGACAAGAGGGTTCTCAGGGAAAGAAATCCCAGGAGTATTGATGGCTAGGCCCTGAAACACAACAATCCCGGATTGGCAAGGCACAATATGCCTGTGCAACAGGCCTGACCCTAGGCTTCCGGAGTTCTCGGTCACAAAAGGCTCCAGTGATCTAAGCCCAACCAGGGCTGTAGGCCGCATTGGGAGCGCGTTAGGGACGCGTAAAGGGACGCAGGGCGCAGAACTCCGCCCGTTTCACCCCAGCATTTAGGGGAGGACACAGAATCTGGGAAAGCCAGTGGGAAGGATTTTCCAGGAGGAGAGTTCAGTGAGATAATCTGAAACACAATAGTGCTGGTGATCTGGCGGGTGCATTCTGTGAACCACTTTTGTCGGGAGCAGCCTGCCATCATGCCCTGATAAACACAACTCTAGTCCCAAGCCAGTGACCTCAGCAAATGCAAAGACATTCATAGTTATAGTCTCCTGCATCTGATTCTTGCCATCTTCATGTGAAACGTTGGCGTTATCATGTCTGCTGCGCACACTTTGTTCATATGTGTACAATTTAAGTGTGTGCACCTGATCACTGTCTTGGGCAGAGCTCTGCCTGTGAACAACCCATGTGAAGCATTGGTGGTTCAGTGGTAGAATTCTCGCCTGCCACGCGGGAGGCCTGGGTTCGATTCCCGGCCAATGCAAGACTGCTTTCTTTTGACTTTGTTTTCGAAAGGAAATATATGACCTCAGTGGGGAATAAAATGGTAAGCAGTGACCCCGACGTGATTTGAACACGCAACCTTCTGATCTGGAGTCAGACGCACTACCGTTGCGCCACGAGGTCCTTACACTTACAGCTTTCGGAGCCAGATCAACAAATGCTGTGGGCCTTTTGACTTATTTTCCCCTCCTCATATGCCTACAGTTGTATTACAGAGCTTGACCTTTTGTTTTCTATCCTAATTATGAAATTGACTGCAGGTGCCGAGAGAACGCAGAGAATTGAAATATTCAGGGAAAGGGTGTCCAGCAGGAGAGAGCAAAGGTATGTATCTGTTTTCCATTCAAGTGTTTCATGCAGGCAAAATAATACGTCCCTGGGTGGGCTTGAACCACCAACCTTTCGGTTAACAGCCGAACGCGCTAACCGATTGCGCCACAGAGACGAGTGACTACAGCATCTTTCCTTAGACTCAATATATATCTTGATATGTATGTGCCTGCCTGGAGCTTGTCTTTATATCAGCCATCATCATGTGAAACTTTGGCGTTGTCATGTCTGCTGCGCACACTTTGTTCATATGTGTACAATTTAAGTGTGTGCACCTGATCACTGTCTTGGACAGAGCTATGCCTGTGAACTCCCCATGTGAAGCATTGGTGGTTCAGTGGTAAAATTCTCGCCTGCCACGCGGGAGGCCCGGGTTCGATTCCCGGCCAATGCAAGGTTGCGTTCCTTTGACTTTGTTTTCGAAAGGAAATATATGAACTCAGTGGGGAATAAAATGGTAAGCAGTGACCCCGACGTGATTTGACCACGCAACCTTCTGATCTGGAGTCAGACGCGCTACCGTTGTGCCACAAGGTCCTTACACTTACAGCCTTCAAGCCAGATCAACAAATGCTGATGGCCTTTTGACTTATTTTCCCCTCCTCATATGCCTACAGTTGTATTACAGGGCTAGGCCTTTTGTTTTCTATCCTAATTATGAAATTGACTGCAGGTGCAGAGAGAACGCAGAGGATTGAAATGTTCAGAGAAAGGGTCTTAAGCAGGAGAGAGCAGAGGTACGTATCTGTGTTTCATTAAAGTGTTTCATGCAGGCAAAAAGGATACTTCCCTGGATGGGCTTGAACCACCAACCTTTCTGTTAACAACCGAACGCGCTAACCATTTGCACCACAGAGGTTAATAACTGCAGCACAGTTCCTGAGACTCAATATATATCTTGATAATTGTGTGCCTGCCTGGAGCTTGTGTTATATAATGCGTCTTTATGCCATACAGCATTTCTCATTTGCTTAGTGTGTTGTTATTGTTGGACGTAATGATGAATAGACTACTGTCTAATGGTCTTAGAGCCAGTATTACTACCAGTCCCAGTGTATGAGACACATACATGACTTTTCTGTTGCCTGCTTAGCATAGCTCCCTGCTCCTCTGTAGGTGTGCTACCAGCCAGTAAGGCGTGTGCCTTGCCCATCAGATGTGTTATGTTAGACTTGACTTCTCTGTGAGCAAAGTCTCCCTCCCATAGCAGGTGCTTTCTCTGAACTCTTGACTTGTAAGACTGCTGGGAAAGGCCCTCCCTAGCCCCTCACTCAGATAGATACATTTACCTTCAGAGCTCAGCTTTGGAGAAAGAGATTGGGGAGAGAGCAAATAGGGGAAGGCCCATGGTGCACACTTTATTTTACATAAAAGCTGGGGCTTGTGGGAGGACAGGGACGAGAGGGTTCTCAGGGAAAGAAATCCCAGGAGTATTGATGGCTAGGCCCTGAAACACAACAATCCCGGATTGGCAAGGCACAATATGCCTGTGCAACAGGCCTGACCCTAGGCTTCCGGAGTTCTTGGTCACAAAAGGCTCCAGTGATCTAAGCCCGACCAGGGCTGTAGGCCGCGTTGGGAGCGCGTTAGGGACGCAGGGCGCAGAACTCTGCCCGTTTCACCCCAGCATTTAGGGGAGGACACAGAATCTGGGAAAGCCAGTGGGAAGGATTTTCCAGGAGGAGAGTTCAGTGAGATAATCTGAAACACAATAGTGCTGGTGATCTGGCGGGTGCATTCTGTGAACCACTTTTGTCGGGAGCAGCCTGCCATCATGCCCTGATAAACACAACTCTAGTCCCAAGCCAGTGACCTCAGCAAATGCAAAGACATTCATAGTTATAGTCTCCTGCATCTGATTCTTGCCATCTTCATGTGAAACGTTGGCGTTATCATGTCTGCTGCGCACACTTTGTTCATATATGTACAATTTAAGTGTGTGCACCTGATCACTGTCTTGGGCAGAGCTCTGCCTGTGAACAACCCATGTGAAGCATTGGTGGTTCAGTGGTAGAATTCTCGCCTGCCACACGGGAGGCCCGGGTTCGATTCCCGGCCAATGCAAGACTGCTTTCTTTTGACTTTGTTTTCGAAAGGAAATATATGACCTCAGTGGGGAATAAAATGGTAAGCAGTGACCCCGACGTGATTTGAACACGCAACCTTCTGATCTGGAGTCAGACGCACTACCGTTGCGCCACGAGGTCCTTACACTTACAGCTTTCGGAGCCAGATCAACAAATGCTGTGGGCCTTTTGACTTATTTTCCCCTCCTCATATGCCTACAGTTGTATTACAGAGATTGACCTTTTGTTTTCTATCCTAATTATGAAATTGACTGCAGGTGCCGAGAGAACGCAGAGAATTGAAATATTCAGGGAAAGGGTGTCCAGCAGGAGAGAGCAAAGGTATGTATCTGTTTTCCATTCAAGTGTTTCATGCAGGCAAAATAATACGTCCCTGGGTGGGCTTGAACCACCAACCTTTCGGTTAACAGCCGATTGCGCCACAGAGACGAGTGACTACAGCATCTTTCCTTAGACTCAATATATATCTTGATATGTATGTGCCTGCCTGGAGCTTGTCTTATATAAGCCATCATCATGTGAAACTTTGGCGTTGTCATGTCTGCTGCGCACACTTTGTTCATATGTGTACAATTTAAGTGTGTGCACCTGATCACTGTCTTGGACAGAGCTATGCCTGTGAACTCCCCATGTGAAGCATTGGTGGTTCAGTGGTAGAATTCTCGCCTGCCGCGCGGGAGGCCCGGGTTCGATTCCCGGCCAATGCAAGGCGGCGTTCCTTTGACTTTGTTTTCGAAAGGAAATATATGAACTCAGTGGGGAATAAAATGGTAAGCAGTGACCCCGACGTGATTTGACCACGCAACCTTCTGATCTGGAGTCAGACGCGCTACCGTTGCACCACAAGGTCCTTACACTTACAGCCTTCAAGCCAGATCAACAAATGCTGATGGCCTTTTGACTTATTTTCCCCTCCTCATATGCCTACAGTTGTATTACAGGGCTAGGCCTTTTGTTTTCTATCCTAATTATGAAATTGACTGCAGGTGCAGAGAGAACGCAGAGGATTGAAATGTTCAGATAAAGGGTCTTAAGCAGGAGAGAGCAGAGGTACGTATCTGTGTTTCATTAAAGTGTTTCATGCAGGCAAAAAGGATACTTCCCTGGGTGGGCTTGAACCACCAACCTTTCTGTTAACAACCGAACGCGCTAACCATTTGCACCACAGAGGTTAATAACTGTAGCACAGTTCCTGAGACTCAATATATATCTTGATAATTGTGTGCCTGCCTGGAGCTTGTGTTATATAATGCGTCTTTATGCCATACAGCATTTCTCATTTGCTTAGTGTCTTGTTATTGTTGGACGTAATGATGAATAGACTACTGTCTAATGGTCTTAGAGCCAGTATTACTACCGGTCCCAGTGTATGAGACACATACATGACTTTTCTGTTGCCTGCTTAGCATAGCTCCCTGCTCCTCTGTAGGTGTGCTACCAGCCAGTAAGGCGTGTGCCTTGCCCATCAGATGTGTTATGTTAGACTTGACTTCTCTGTGAGCAAAGTCTCCCTCCCATAGCAGGTGCTTTCTCTGAACTCTTGACTTGTAAGACTGCTGGGAAAGGCCCTCCCTAGCCCCTCACTCAGATAGATACATTTACCTTCAGAGCTCAGCTTTGGAGAAAGATATTGGGGAGAGAGCAAATAGGGGAAGGCCCATGGTGCACACTTTATTTTACATAAAAGCTGGGGCTTGTGGGAGGACAGGGACAAGAGGGTTCTCAGGGAAAGAAATCCCAGGAGTATTGATGGCTAGCCCTGAAACACAACAATCCCGGATTGGCAAGGCACAATATGCCTGTGCAACAGGCCTGACCCTAGGCTTCCGGAGTTCTTGGTCACAAAAGGCTCCAGTGATCTAAGCCCGACCAGGGCTGTAGGCCGCGTTGGGAGCGCGTTAGGGACGCAGGGCGCAGAACTCTGCCCGTTTCACCCCAGCATTTAGGGGAGGACACAGAATCTGGGAAAGCCAGTGGGAAGGATTTTCCAGGAGGAGAGTTCAGTGAGATAATCTGAAACACAATAGTGCTGGTGATCTGGCGGGTGCATTCTGTGAACCACTTTTGTCGGGAGCAGCCTGCCATCATGCCCTGATAAACACAACTCTAGTCCCAAGCCAGTGACCTCAGCAAATGCAAAGACATTCATAGTTATAGTCTCCTGCATCTGATTCTTGCCACCTTCATGTGAAACGTTGGCGTTATCATGTCTGCTGCGCACACTTTGTTCATATGTGTACAATTTAAGTGTGTGCACCTGATCACTGTCTTGGGCAGAGCTCTGCCTGTGAACAACCCATGTGAAGCATTGGTGGTTCAGTGGTAGAATTCTCGCCTGCCACGCGGGAGGCCCGGGTTCGATTCCCGGCCAATGCAAGACTGCTTTCTTTTGACTTTGTTTTCGAAAGGAAATATATGACCTCAGTGGGGAATAAAATGGTAAGCAGTGACCCCGACGTGATTTGAACACGCAACCTTCTGATCTGGAGTCAGACGCACTACCGTTGCGCCACGAGGTCCTTACACTTACAGCTTTCGGAGCCAGATCAACAAATGCTGTGGGCCTTTTGACTTATTTTCCCCTCCTCATATGCCTACAGTTGTATTACAGAGATTGACCTTTTGTTTTCTATCCTAATTATGAAATTGACTGCAGGTGCCGAGAGAACGCAGAGAATTGAAATATTCAGGGAAAGGGTGTCCAGCAGGAGAGAGCAAAGGTATGTATCTGTTTTCCATTCAAGTGTTTCATGCAGGCAAAATAATACGTCCCTGGGTGGGCTTGAACCACCAACCTTTCGGTTAACAGCCGAACACACTAACCGATTGCACCACAGAGACGAGTGACTACAGCATCTTTCCTTAGACTCAATATATATCTTGATATGTATGTGCCTGCCTGGAGCTTGTCTTATATAAGCCATCATCATGTGAAACTTTGGCGTTGTCATGTCTGCTGCGCACACTTTGTTCATATGTGTACAATTTAAGTGTGTGCACCTGATCACTGTCTTGGACAGAGCTATGCCTGTTAACTCCCCATGTGAAGCATTGGTGGTTCAGTGGTAGAATTCTCGCCTGCCACGTGGGAGGCCCGGGTTCGATTCCCGGCCAATGCAAGGCTGCGTTCCTTTGACTTTGTTTTCGAAAGGAAATATATGAACTCAGTGGGGAATAAAATGGTAAGCAGTGACCCCCGACGTGATTTGACCACGCAACCTTCTGATCTGGAGTCGAGTCAGACGCGCTACCGTTGCGCCACAAGGTCCTTACACTTACAGCCTTCAAGCCAGATCAACAAATGCTGATGGCCTTTTGACTTATTTTCCCCTCCTCATATGCCTACAGTTGTATTACAGGGCTAGGCCTTTTGTTTTCTATCCTAATTATGAAATTGACTGCAGGTGCAGAGAGAACGCAGAGGATTGAAATGTTCAGATAAAGGGTCTTAAGCAGGAGAGAGCAGAGGTACGTATCTGTGTTTCATTAAAGTGTTTCATGCAGGCAGAAAAGGATACTTCCCTGGGTGGGCTTGAACCACCAACCTTTCTGTTAACAACCGAACGCGCTAACCATTTGCACCACAGAGGTTAATAACTGTAGCACAGTTCCTGAGACTCAATATATATCTTGATAATTGTGTGCCTGCCTGGAGCTTGTGTTATATAATGCGTCTTTATGCCATACAGCATTTCTCATTTGCTTAGTGTCTTGTTATTGTTGGACGTAATGATGAATAGACTACTGTCTAATGGTCTTAGAGCCAGTATTACTACCGGTCCCAGTGTATGAGACACATACATGACTTTTCTGTTGCCTGCTTAGCATAGCTCCCTGCTCCTCTGTAGGTGTGCTACCAGCCAGTAAGGCGTGTGCCTTGCCCATCAGATGTGTTATCTTAGACTTGACTTCTCTGTGAGCAAAGTCTCCCTCCCATAGCAGGTGCTTTCTCTGAACTCTTGACTTGTAAGACTGCTGGGAAAGGCCCTCCCTAGCCCCTCACTCAGATAGATACATTTACCTTCAGAGCTCAGCTTTGGAGAAAGAGATTGGGGAGAGAGCAAATAGGGGAAGGCCCATGGTGCACACTTTATTTTACATAAAAGCTGGGGCTTGTGGGAGGGCAGGGACAAGAGGGTTCTCAGGGAAAGAAATCCCAGGAGTATTGATGGCTAGGCCCTGAAACACAACAATCCCGGATTGGCAAGGCACAATATGCCTGTGCAACAGGCCTGACCCTAGGCTTCCGGAGTTCTTGGTCACAAAAGGCTCCAGTGATCTAAGCCCGACCAGGGCTGTGCCCGACCAGGGCTGTAGGCCGCGTTGGGAGCGCGTTAGGGACGCAGGGCGCAGAACTCTGCCCGTTTCACCCCAGCATTTAGGGGAGGACACAGAATCTGGGAAAGCCAGTGGGAAGGATTTTCCAGGAGGAGAGTTCAGTGAGATAATCTGAAACACAATAGTGCTGGTGATCTGGCGGGTGCATTCTGTGAACCACTTTTGTCGGGAGCAGCTTGCCATCATGCCCTGATAAACACAACTCTAGTCCCAAGCCAGTGACCTCAGCAAATGCAAAGACATTCATAGTTATAGTCTCCTGCATCTGATTCTTGCCATCTTCATGTGAAACGTTGGCGTTATCATGTCTGCTGCGCACACTTTGTTCATATGTGTACAATTTAAGTGTGTGCACCTGATCACTGTCTTGGGCAGAGCTCTGCCTGTGAACAACCCATGTGAAGCATTGGTGGTTCAGTGGTAGAATTCTCGCCTGCCACGCGGGAGGCCCGGGTTTCGATTCCCGGCCAATGCAAGACTGCTTTCTTTTGACTTTGTTTTCGAAAGGAAATATATGACCTCAGTGGGGAAAAAAATGGTAAGCAGTGACTCCGACGTGATTTGAACACGCAACCTTCTGATCTGGAGTCAGACGCGCTACCGTTGCGCCACGAGGTCCTTACACTTACAGCTTTCGGAGCCAGATCAACAAATGCTGTGGGCCTTTTGACTTATTTTCCCCTCCTCATATGCCTACAGTTGTATTACAGAGCTTGACCTTTTGTTTTCTATCCTAATTATGAAATTGACTGCAGGTGCCGAGAGAACGCAGAGAATTGAAATATTCAGGGAAAGGGTGTCCAGCAGGAGAGAGCAAAGGCATGTATCTGTTTTCCATTCAAGTGTTTCATGCAGGCAAAATAGTACGTCCCTGGGTGGGCTTGAACCACCAACCTTTCGCTTAACAGCCGAACGCGCTAACCGATTGCGCCACAGAGACGAGTGACTACAGCATCTTTCCTTAGACTCAATATATATCTTGATATGTATGTGCCTGCAGCTTGTCTTATATAAGCCATCATCATGTGAAACTTTGGCGTTGTCATGTCTGCTGCGCACACTTTGTTCATATGTGTACAATTTAAGTGTGTGCACCTGATCACTGTCTTGGACAGAGCTATGCCTGTGAACTCCCCATGTGAAGCATTGGTGGTTCAGTGGTAGAATTCTCGCC
>NC_136058.1:377011493-377023993 GCF_964261635.1 Lissotriton helveticus
AGTCAGACGCGCTACCGTTGCGCCACAAGGTCCTTACACTTACAGCCTTCAAGCCAGATCAACAAATGCTGATGGCCTTTTGACTTATTTTCCCCTCCTCATATGCCTACAGTTGTATTACAGGGCTAGGCCTTATGTTTTCTATCCTAATTATGAAATTGACTGCAGGTGCAGAGAGAACGCAGAGGATTGAAATGTTCAGATAAAGGGTATTAAGCAGGAGAGAGCAGAGGTACGTATCTGTGTTTCATTAAAGTGTTTCATGCAGGCAAAAAGGATACTTCCCTGGGTGGGCTTGAACCACCAACCTTTCTGTTAACAACCGAACGCGCTAACCATTTGCACCACAGAGGTTAATAACTGGAGCACAGTTCCTGAGACTCAATATATATCTTGATAATTGTGTGCCTGCCTGGAGCTTGTGTTATATAATGCGTCTTTATGCCATACAGCATTTCTCATTTGCTTAGTGTCTTGTTATTGTTGGACGTAATGATGAATAGACTACTGTCTAATGGTCTTAGAGCCAGTATTACTACCGGTCCCAGTGTATGAGACACATACATGACTTTTCTGTTGCCTGCTTAGCATAGCTCCCTGCTCCTCTGTAGGTGTGCTACCAGCCAGTAAGGCGTGTGCCTTGCCCATCAGATGTGTTATGTTAGACTTGACTTCTCTGTGAGCAAAGTCTCCCTCCCATAGCAGGTGCTTTCTCTGAACTCTTGACTTGTAAGACTGCTGGGAAAGGCCCTCCCTAGCCCCTCACTCAGATAGATACATTTACCTTCAGAGCTCAGCTTTGGAGAAAGAGATTGGGGAGAGAGCAAATAGGGGAAGGCCCATGGTGCACACTTTATTTTACATAAAAGCTGGGGCTTGTGGGAGGACAGGGACAAGAGGGTTCTCAGGGAAAGAAATCCCAGGAGTATTGATGGCTAGGCCCTGAAACACAACAATCCCGGATTGGCAAGGCACAATATGCCTGTGCAACAGGCCTGACCCTAGGCTTCCGGAGTTCTTGGTCACAAAAGGCTCCAGTGATCTAAGCCCGACCAGGGCTGTGCCCGATCAGGGCTGTAGGCCGCGTTGGGAGCGCGTTAGGGACGCAGGGCGCAGAACTCTGCCCGTTTCACCCCAGCATTTAGGGGAGGACACAGAATCTGGGAAAGCCAGTGGGAAGGATTTTCCAGGAGGAGAGTTCAGTGAGATAATCTGAAACACAATAGTGCTGGTGATCTGGCGGGTGCATTCTGTGAACCACTTTTGTCGGGAGCAGCCTGCCATCATGCCCTGATAAACACAACTCTAGTCCCAAGCCAGTGACCTCAGCAAATGCAAAGACATTCATAGTTATAGTCTCCTGCATCTGATTCTTGCCATCTTCATGTGAAACGTTGGCGTTATCATGTCTGCTGCGCACACTTTGTTCATATGTGTACAATTTAAGTGTGTGCACCTGATCACTGTCTTGGGCAGAGCTCTGCCTGTGAACAACCCATGTGAAGCATTGGTGGTTCAGTGGTAGAATTCTCGCCTGCCACGCGGGAGGCCCGGGTTCGATTCCCTGCCAATGCAAGACTGCTTTCTTTTGACTTTGTTTTCGAAAGGAAATATATGACCTCAGTGGGGAATAAAATGGTAAGCAGTGACTCCGACGTGATTTGAACACGCAACCTTCTGATCTGGAGTCAGACGCGCTACCGTTGCGCCACGAGGTCCTTACACTTACAGCTTTTGGAGCCAGATCAACAAATGCTGTGGGCCTTTTGACTTATTTTCCCCTCCTCATATGCCTACAGTTGTATTACAGAGCTTGACCTTTTGTTTTCTATCCTAATTATGAAATTGACTGCAGGTGCCGAGAGAACGCAGAGAATTGAAATATTCAGGGAAAGGGTGTCCAGCAGGAGAGAGCAAAGGTATGTATCTGTTTTCCATTCAAGTGTTTCATGCAGGCAAAATAATACGTCCCTGGGTGGGCTTGAACCACCAACCTTTCGCTTAACAGCCGAACGTGCTAACCGATTGCGCCACAGAGACGAGTGACTACAGCATCTTTCCTTAGACTCAATATATATCTTGATATGTATGTGCCTGCAGCTTGTCTTATATAAGCCATCATCATGTGAAACTTTGGCGTTGTCATGTCTGCTGCGCACACTTTGTTCATATGTGTACAATTTAAGTGTGTGCACCTGATCACTGTCTTGGACAGAGCTATGCCTGTGAACTCCCCATGTGAAGCATTGGTGGTTCAGTGGTAGAATTCTCGCCTGCCACGCGGGAGGCACGCGTTCGATTCCCGGCCAATGCAAGGCTGCGTTCCTTTGACTTTGTTTTCGAAAGGAAATATATGAACTCAGTGGGGAATAAATGGTAAGCAGTGACCCCGACGTGATTTGACCACGCAACCTTCTGATCTGGAGTCAGACGCGCTACCGTTGCGCCACAAGGTCCTTACACTTACAGCCTTCAAGCCAGATCAACAAATGCTGATGGCCTTTTGACTTATTTTCCCCTCCTCATATGCCTACAGTTGTATTACAGGGCTAGGCCTTATGTTTTCTATCCTAATTATGAAATTGACTGCAGGTGCAGAGAGAACGCAGAGGATTGAAATGTTCAGATAAAGGGTATTAAGCAGGAGAGAGCAGAGGTACGTATCTGTGTTTCATTAAAGTGTTTCATGCAGGCAAAAAGGATACTTCCCTGGGTGGGCTTGAACCACCAACCTTTCTGTTAACAACCGAACGCGCTAACCATTTGCACCACAGAGGTTAATAACTGGAGCACAGTTCCTGAGACTCAATATATATCTTGATAATTGTGTGCCTGCCTGGAGCTTGTGTTATATAATGCGTCTTTATGCCATACAGCATTTCTCATTTGCTTAGTGTCTTGTTATTGTTGGACGTAATGATGAATAGACTACTGTCTAATGGTCTTAGAGCCAGTATTACTACCGGTCCCAGTGTATGAGACACATACATGACTTTTCTGTTGCCTGCTTAGCATAGCTCCCTGCTCCTCTGTAGGTGTGCTACCAGCCAGTAAGGCGTGTGCCTTGCCCATCAGATGTGTTATGTTAGACTTGACTTCTCTGTGAGCAAAGTCTCCCTCCCATAGCAGGTGCTTTCTCTGAACTCTTGACTTGTAAGACTGCTGGGAAAGGCCCTCCCTAGCCCCTCACTCAGATAGATACATTTACCTTCAGAGCTCAGCTTTGGAGAAAGAGATTGGGGAGAGAGCAAATAGGGGAAGGCCCATGGTGCACACTTTATTTTACATAAAAGCTGGGGCTTGTGGGAGGACAGGGACAAGAGGGTTCTCAGGGAAAGAAATCCCAGGAGTATTGATGGCTAGGCCCTGAAACACAACAATCCCGGATTGGCAAGGCACAATATGCCTGTGCAACAGGCCTGACCCTAGGCTTCCGGAGTTCTTGGTCACAAAAGGCTCCAGTGATCTAAGCCCGACCAGGGCTGTGCCCGATCAGGGCTGTAGGCCGCGTTGGGAGCGCGTTAGGGACGCAGGGCGCAGAACTCTGCCCGTTTCACCCCAGCATTTAGGGGAGGACACAGAATCTGGGAAAGCCAGTGGGAAGGATTTTCCAGGAGGAGAGTTCAGTGAGATAATCTGAAACACAATAGTGCTGGTGATCTGGCGGGTGCATTCTGTGAACCACTTTTGTCGGGAGCAGCCTGCCATCATGCCCTGATAAACACAACTCTAGTCCCAAGCCAGTGACCTCAGCAAATGCAAAGACATTCATAGTTATAGTCTCCTGCATCTGATTCTTGCCATCTTCATGTGAAACGTTGGCGTTATCATGTCTGCTGCGCACACTTTGTTCATATGTGTACAATTTAAGTGTGTGCACCTGATCACTGTCTTGGGCAGAGCTCTGCCTGTGAACAACCCATGTGAAGCATTGGTGGTTCAGTGGTAGAATTCTCGCCTGCCACGCGGGAGGCCCGGGTTCGATTCCCTGCCAATGCAAGACTGCTTTCTTTTGACTTTGTTTTCGAAAGGAAATATATGACCTCAGTGGGGAATAAAATGGTAAGCAGTGACTCCGACGTGATTTGAACACGCAACCTTCTGATCTGGAGTCAGACGCGCTACCGTTGCGCCACGAGGTCCTTACACTTACAGCTTTTGGAGCCAGATCAACAAATGCTGTGGGCCTTTTGACTTATTTTCCCCTCCTCATATGCCTACAGTTGTATTACAGAGCTTGACCTTTTGTTTTCTATCCTAATTATGAAATTGACTGCAGGTGCCGAGAGAACGCAGAGAATTGAAATATTCAGGGAAAGGGTGTCCAGCAGGAGAGAGCAAAGGTATGTATCTGTTTTCCATTCAAGTGTTTCATGCAGGCAAAATAATACGTCCCTGGGTGGGCTTGAACCACCAACCTTTCGCTTAACAGCCGAACGTGCTAACCGATTGCGCCACAGAGACGAGTGACTACAGCATCTTTCCTTAGACTCAATATATATCTTGATATGTATGTGCCTGCAGCTTGTCTTATATAAGCCATCATCATGTGAAACTTTGGCGTTGTCATGTCTGCTGCGCACACTTTGTTCATATGTGTACAATTTAAGTGTGTGCACCTGATCACTGTCTTGGACAGAGCTATGCCTGTGAACTCCCCATGTGAAGCATTGGTGGTTCAGTGGTAGAATTCTCGCCTGCCACGCGGGAGGCACGGGTTCGATTCCCGGCCAATGCAAGGCTGCGTTCCTTTGACTTTGTTTTCGAAAGGAAATATATGAACTCAGTGGGGAATAAATGGTAAGCAGTGACCCCGACGTGATTTGACCACGCAACCTTCTGATCTGGAGTCAGACGCGCTACCGTTGCGCCACAAGGTCCTTACACTTACAGCCTTCAAGCCAGATCAACAAATGCTGATGGCCTTTTGACTTATTTTCCCCTCCTCATATGCCTACAGTTGTATTACAGGGCTAGGCCTTTTGTTTTCTATCCTAATTATGAAATTGACTGCAGGTGCAGAGAGAACGCAGAGGATTGAAATGTTCAGATAAAGGGTATTAAGCAGGAGAGAGCAGAGGTACGTATCTGTGTTTCATTAAAGTGTTTCATGCAGGCAAAAAGGATACTTCCCTGGGTGGGCTTGAACCACCAACCTTTCTGTTAACAACCGAACGCGCTAACCATTTGCACCACAGAGGTTAATAACTGTAGGACAGTTCCTGAGACTCAATATATATCTTGATAATTGTGTGCCTGCCTGGAGCTTGTGTTATATAATGCGTCTTTATGCCATACAGCATTTCTCATTTGCTTAGTGTCTTGTTATTGTTGGACGTAATGATGAATAGACTACTGTCTAATGGTCTTAGAGCCAGTATTACTACCGGTCCCAGTGTATGAGACACATACATGACTTTTCTGTTGCCTGCTTAGCATAGCTCCCTGCTCCTCTGTAGGTGTGCTACCAGCCAGTAAGGCGTGTGCCTTGCCCATCAGATGTGTTATGTTAGACTTGACTTCTCTGTGAGCAAAGTCTCCCTCCCATAGCAGGTGCTTTCTCTGAACTCTTGACTTGTAAGACTGCTGGGAAAGGCCCTCCCTAGCCCCTCACTCAGATAGATACATTTACCTTCAGAGCTCAGCTTTGGAGAAAGAGATTGGGGAGAGAGCAAATAGGGGAAGGCCCATGGTGCACACTTTATTTTACATAAAAGCTGGGGCTTGTGGGAGGACAGGGACAAGAGGGTTCTCAGGGAAAGAAATCCCAGGAGTATTGATGGCTAGGCCCTGAAACACAACAATCCCGGATTGGCAAGGCACAATATGCCTGTGCAACAGGCCTGACCCTAGGCTTCCGGAGTTCTTGGTCACAAAAGGCTCCAGTGATCTAAGCCCGACCAGGGCTGTGCCCGACCAGGGCTGTAGGCCGCGTTGGGAGCGCGTTAGCGACGCAGGGCGCAGAACTCTGCCCGTTTCACCCCAGCATTTAGGGGAGGACACAGAATCTGGGAAAGCCAGTGGGAAGGATTTTCCAGGAGGAGAGTTCAGTGAGATAATCTGAAACACAATAGTGCTGGTGATCTGGCGGGTGCATTCTGTGAACCACTTTTGTCGGGAGCAGCCTGCCATCATGCCCTGATAAACACAACTCTAGTCCCAAGCCAGTGACCTCAGCAAATGCAAAGACATTCATAGTTATAGTCTCCTGCATCTGATTCTTGCCATCTTCATGTGAAACGTTGGCGTTATCATGTCTGCTGCGCACACTTTGTTCATATGTGTACAATTTAAGTGTGTGCACCTGATCACTGTCTTGGGCAGAGCTCTGCCTGTGAACAAACCATGTGAAGCATTGGTGGTTCAGTGGTAGAATTCTCGCCTGCCACGCGGGAGGCCCGGGTTCGATTCCCGGCCAATGCAAGACTGCTTTCTTTTGACTTTGTTTTCGAAAGGAAATATATGACCTCAGTGGGGAATAAAATGGTAAGCAGTGACCCCGACGTGATTTGAACACGCAACCTTCTGATCTGGAGTCAGACGCACTACCGTTGCGCCACGAGGTCCTTACACTTACAGCTTTCGGAGCCAGATCAACAAATGCTGTGGGCCTTTTGACTTATTTTCCCCTCCTCATATGCCTACAGTTGTATTACAGAGATTGACCTTTTGTTTTCTATCCTAATTATGAAATTGACTGCAGGTGCCGAGAGAACGCAGAGAATTGAAATATTCAGGGAAAGGGTGTCCAGCAGGAGAGAGCAAAGGTATGTATCTGTTTTCCATTCAAGTGTTTCATGCAGGCAAAATAATACGTCCCTGGGTGGGCTTGAACCACCAACCTTTCGGTTAACAGCCGAACGCGCTAACCGATTGCGCCACAGAGACGAGTGACTACAGCAGGGGTGCCCAAACCTGTCCTGGCGGGCCGTATCCATGCCAGATTTTTGGGATATCCCCATCTGGGGATCACGGTTCGATCCCCGGCACCGGCGGCAGATTAGCCCAGCACCAGGTGACTCTGGGAAATAGCTGGCGCCGCGGCTAGGGCGGCTGACTCCGGAATCTGGAGATTTTTTTATTTAAGGTTTTTGTAGAGCGCGTAGTAACCCTCGAGCATCCCAGAGATCAGGGTTCGATCCCCGGCACCGGCCGCAGATTAGCCCAGCACCACGTGACTCTGGGAAATAGCTGGCGCCGCGGCTAGGGAGGCTGACTCCGGAATCTGGAGATCACGGTTCGATCCCCGGCACCGGCGGCAGATTAGCCCAGCACCAGGTGACTCTGGGAAATAGCTGGCGCCGCGGCTAGGGCGGCTGACTCCGGAATCTGGAGATTTTTTTATTTAAGGTTTTTGTAGAGCGCGTAGTAACCCTCGAGCATCCCAGAGATCAGGGTTCGATCCCCGGCACCGGCGGCAGATTAGCCCAGCACCATGTGACTCTGGGCAATAGCTTGCTTAATCTTCCCAACGGCCCCTAGCGCCTAGAGACCCTTACGGGCGATTGTGCGCCTTACAAATGTGGATTATTATTATTATTATTATTATTATTTGGGCCGACTCCGATCCGGTTCGTAAAAGCACATCTGCCCGAATCTGTCGGACAACCACGTACGCCCGGGAGAGGACTGCCCGGGACCCGTGGAGCCCGTCCTGGTCACTCTGACCTGCCATCGGCCTGGAGAAGGGAGCGCCGGACGCCCGGGGGGAGGACTGCCCGGGACCCGTGGAGCCCGTCCTGGGCACTCTGACCTGCCGTCTGCCCGGGGAAGGGAGCCCCGGACGCCCGGGGGGAGGACTGCCCGGGACCCATGGAGCCCGTCCTGGGCACTCTGACCTGCCGACGGCCCGGGGAAGGGAGCCCCGGACGCCCGGGGGAGGACTGCCCGGGACCCGTGGAACTCGTCCTGGGCACTCTGACATGCCGCTGACCCGGGGAAGGGAACCCCGGACGCCCGGGAGCCGTGGAGCCCGTCCTGGGCACTCTGACAAGCCGTCGGACCGGGGAAGGGAGCCCCGGACGCCCGGGACCCGTGGAGCCTGTCCTGGGAACTCCGGCATGCTGTTGGCCCAGGGAAGGGAGTCCCAGATACCCGGGACCCGGGGAGCCCGTCATGGGCACTCTGACAAGCCGGTGTCCCGGGGAAGGGAGCCCCGGACGCCGGGGACTCGTGGAGCCCGTCCTGGGCACTCTGGCATGCCGTTGGCACGGGGAAGGGAGCCCCGGACGTCCGGGGCCCGTGGAGCCCATCCTGGGCACTCTGACAAGCCGTTGGCCCGGGGAAGGGAGAGCCGGACACCCAGCGGAGGAATGCCCGGGACCCATGGAGCCCGTCCTGGGCAATCTGACCTGCCGTCGGCCCGGAGAAGGGAGCGACGGACGCCCGGGGGGGAGGAATGCCCGGGACGCATGGAGCCCATCCTGGGCACTTTGACATGCCATCGGCCTTGAGACCCGGGGGACGACTGCCCGGGAAGCATGGAGCCCGACCTGGGCACTCGCTCATGCCGTTGGCCTGGAGACCCGGGGGACGACTGCCCGGGGCGCATGGAGCCCGACCTGGGCACTCGCTCATGCCGTTGGCCTGGAGACCCGGGGGACGACTGCCCGGGACGCATGGAGCCCGTCCTGGGCACTTTGACATGCCGTTGGCCTGGAGGAGGGAAGCCCCGGGTGTTGTTACCCAGGCATAGCCCATCTGGTCCCCCTGGCAGAGAACCACCAGCCTTGCAGGGGTGTCCGGGCATACCCTTACCCCTAGTAATCCGGAGGAAAATTACCCCCCTTTCTTGTAATCTGTGCACACGAGTTGACAGAGGGGACCCAAGGCGTAAAAGTACCCGACCTCCTGGAGCCCTCGCTGGGATCGGGGAGGCAAATGGCACCTCATAGGGACTTCCAGGGAGGTTTGGCCATCTGGTCGCCCTTTTGGATAGCATTGCGTGCGACCAGATGGCCGAGGGGAAAGGTGCAACCAGGTGGCCGGGAACGAAAGGACTCCCTGCTTCCCACCCCGAGCCTTCGTGGTAGGGCTGCTGCCTGCCCACGCCGGGCAGGGCTCGGGGACCCCGGCTGGGCCTCAGGCACGGTGAGGACCACCGGAGCTCCCAGGCCCGGACGCCCGGGACGACGACTGCCCGGGACGCATGGAGCCCGTCCTGGGCACTTTGACATGCCGTCGGCCTGGAGACCCGGGGGACGACTGCCTGGGACGCATGGAGCCCGTCCTGGACATTTTGACATGCCGTCGGCCTGGAGACCCGGGGGACGACTGCCCGGGACGCATGGAGCCCGTCCTGGGCACTTTGACATGCCGTCGGCCTGGAGACCCGGGGGACGACTGCCTGGGACGCATGGAGCCCGTCCTGGACATTTTGACATGCCGTTGGCCTGGAGACCCGGGGGACGACTGCCCGGGACGCATGGAGCCCGTCCTGGGCACTTTGACATGCCGTCGGCCTGGAGACCCGGGGGACGACTGCCCGGGACGCATGGAGCCCGTCCTGGACACTTTGACATGCCGTCGGCCCGGAGAAGGGAGCGCCGGACACCCAGGGAAGGACTGCCCGGGACCCATGGAGCCCGTCCTGGGCAATCTGACCTGCCGTCGGCCCAGGGAAGGGAGCGGCGGATGCCCGGGGGGAGGAATGCCCGGGACGCATGGAGCCCGTCCTGGGCACTTTGACATGCCGTCGGCCCGGAGACCCGTGGGACGACTGCCCGGGACGCATGGAGCCCAACCTGGGCACTTTGACATGCCGTCGGCCTGGAGACCCGGGGGACGACTGCCCGGGACGCATGGAGCCCGTCCTGGACATTTTGACATGCCGTCGGCCTGGAGACCCGGGGGACGACTGCCCGGGACGCATGGAGCCCGTCCTGGGCACTTTGACATGCCGTCGGCCCGGAGAAGGGAGCGCCGGACACCCAGGGGAGGACTGCCCGGGACCCATGGAGCCCGTCCTGGGCAATCTGACCTGCCGTCGGCCCGGAGAAGGGAGCGGCGGATGCCCGGGGGGACGACTGCCCGGGACGCATGGAGCCCGTCCTGGGCACTTTGACATGCCATCGGCCTGGAGACCCGGGGGACAACTGCCCGGGACGCATGGAGCCCAACCTGGGCACTTTGACATGCCGTCGGCCTGGAGACCCGGGGGACGACTGCCCGGGACGCATGGAGCACGTCCTGGACATTTTGACATGCCGTCAGCCTGGAGACCCGGGGGACGACTGCCCGGGACGCATGGAGCCCGTCCTGGGCACTTTGACATGCCGTCGGCCTGGAGACCCGGGGGACGACTGCCCGGGACGCATGGAGCCCGTCCTGGGCACTTTGACATGCCGTCGGCCTGGAGATCCGGGGGACGACTGCCCGGGATGCATGGAGCCCGTCCTGGGCACTTTGACATGCCGTCGGCCTGGAGACCCGGGGGACGACTGCCCGGGACGCATGGAGCCCGTCCTGGGCACTTTGACATGCCGTCGGCCTGGAGATCCGGGGGACGACTGCCCGGGACGCATGGAGCCCGTCCTGGGCACTTTGACATGCCATTGGCCTGGAGACCCGGGGGACGACTGCCCAAGAGCCATGGAGCCCGTCCTGGGCAATTTGACAAGCCGTTGGCCTGGAGGAAGGAAGCCCCGGGTGGCCTAGGGAGGTGTTACCGAGGCATAGCCCATCTGGTCCCCCTAGCAGAGAACCACCAGCCTTGGAGGGGTGTCCGGGCATACCCTGCCCCCTAGTAATCCGGAGGGAAATTACCTGACTTTCTTGCAATCTGTGCACACAAGGTGACAGAGGGGACCCAAGGCGCGAAAGTACCCGACCTCCTGGAGCCCTCGCTGGGATCCGGGAGGCGAATGGCACCTCATCATGACTTCCAGGGCGACCAGATGGCCGAGGCGAGAGGGGCGACCAGATGGCCGGGACCAAAAGGACGCCAATCTGCCTGCCCCGGAGCTGCAGGGCTCTGGGGCTGCAGGGTTCCGGGGGCTGCAGAGCTGCAGGTCTCTGGGGCTGCAGGGCTCCGGGGCTTCAGGCCTCCCCGGGCCCTGATGGACCCTCCGTCCCGGGTACCTCCGACCCCCGGCCGGCTTGCAGGACGGAGGGGGGATTCCCGCACCACTGGGCCCTGCCGGACGGGGCTCAAGCCCCGGGCCCGGTCCCCGGCCCCAGTCCCGGCTTTCCACACCCTATGCCGGGCCGGGGAGAGCCTCCCCTGGGCCCCCGGTGGACCCTCCGTCCCGGGCGCCCCGGACCCCCGGCCGGATTGCTGGACGGAGGGGTACCAGCACCCTCGGGGCCTGGCCAGATGGAGTTCAAGCCCCGGGTCCGGTCCCACCTTCCGAACCCTAGCCAGGCTGGGGAGAGCCTCCCCGGGAACCGGTGGAGCCCCGTCCCCAGCGCACGGACCCACTGGTGGCCTGCGGGACAGGGGGCTCCAGCACCCTCGGGGCCTGGCCAGATGGAATTCAAGCCCCGGGTCCGGTCCCACCTTCCGAACCCTAGCCAGGCTGGGGAGAGCCTCCCCGGGAACCGGTGGAGCCCCGTCCCCAGCGCACGGACCCACTGGTGGCCTGCGGGACAGGGGGCTCCAGCACCCTCGGGGCCTGGCCAGATGGAATTCAAGCCCCGGGTCCGGTCCCACCTTCCGAACCCTAGCCAGGCTGGGGAGAGCCTCCCCGGGAACCGGTGGAGCCCCGTCCCCAGCGCACGGACCCACTGGTGGCCTGCGGGACAGGGGGCTCCAGCACCCTCGGGGCCTGGCCAGATGGAGTTCAAGCCCCGGGTCCGGTCCCACCTTCCGAACCCTAGCCAGGCTGGGGAGAGCCTCCCCGGGCCCCGGTGGACCCTACGTCCCGGGCACCCCGGATCCCCGGCCGGATTGCAGGACGGAGGGGTACCAGCACCCTCGGGGCCTGGCCAGATGGAGTTCAAGCCCCGGGTCCGGTCCCACCTTCCGAACCCTAGCCAGGCTGGGGAGAGCCTCCCCGGGCCCCGGTGGAGCCCCGTCCCCAGCGCCCGGACCCTCTGGTGGCCTGCGGGACAGGGGGCTCCAGCACCCTCGGGGCCTGGCCAGATGGAGTTCAAGCCCCGGGCCCGGTCCCACCTTCTGAACCCTAGCCAGGCTGGGGAGAGCCTCCCCGGGCCCCGGTGGAGCCCCGTCCCCAGTGCCCGGACCCTCTGGTGGCCGGCGGGACGGGGAGCTCGCGCACCACCGGGCCCCGCCGGCCGAGCTCAAGCCCAGGGCCCGGTCCCACCTTCCGAACCCTAGCCAGGCTGGGGAGAGCCTCCCCGGGCCCCGGTGGAGCCCCGTCCCCAGCGCCCGGACCCTCTGGTGGCCGGCGGGACGGGGAGCTCGCGCACCCCGGGGCCAGCCGGCCGGAGCTCAAGCCCCGGGCCCGGTCCCACCTTCCGAAACCTAGCCAGGCTGGGGAGAGCCTCCCCGGGCCCCGGTGGAGCCCCGTCCCCAGCACCCGGACCCTCTGGAGGCCTGC
>NC_136058.1:377033993-377086493 GCF_964261635.1 Lissotriton helveticus
GCCACCCTCCCCGGGGCCCTCAGGGGCCCCGGATGGAGCTCCTGAACACAGACAAGCAAGGGGAGGCTCCCCGGGCACATCGGAACCCCTTTCCGGGCCCTTGGCAGTACGGCAGGCTGGGAGACAGGGCCCAGGGCCTGAGCACCCGACCCGGGGCCCGCCCGGGCCCCTGGACCCAGCCGGGGCTCCCAAGCCCGGAGGCGCATGGGACGCCTCCCCGGTCCCTCCGGACCCCGTCCCGGGCACCCTGCCACGCAGCAGGACCAAGGACAGAGCCCGGGGTGGGGAGGCCGCCCTCCCCGGGCCCTCAGGGGCCCTAGCCACTGCTCCTGAACCCAGCCAAGCAAGGGGAGGCTCCCCGGGCACATCGGAACCCCTTCCCGGGCCCTTGGCCGTGCAGCAGGCTGGGAGACAGGGCCCAGGGCCTGAGCACCCGACCCGGGGCCCGCCCGGGCCCCTGGACCCAGCCGGGGCTCCCAAGCCCGGAGGCGCATGGGACGCCTCCCCGGTCCCTCCGGACCCCGTCCCGGGCACCCTGCCACGCAGCAGGACCAAGGACAGAGCCCGGGGTGGGGAGGCCGCCCTCCCCGGGCCCTCAGGGGCCCTAGCCACTGCTCCTGAACCCAGCCAAGCAAGGGGAGGCTCCCCGGGCACATCGGAACCCCTTCCCGGGCCCTTGGCCGTGCGGCAGGCTGGGAGACAGGGCCCAGGGCCGGAGCACCCGACCCGGGGCCCGCCCGGGCCCCTGGACCCAGCCGGGGCTCCCTAGCCCGGAGGCGCATGGGACGCCTCCCCGGTCCCTCCGGACCCCGTCCCGGGCACCCTGCCACGCAGCAGGACCAAGGACAGAGCCCGGGGTGGGGAGGCCGCCCTCCCCGGGCCCTCAGGGGCCCTAGCCACTGCTCCTGAACCCAGCCAAGCAAGGGGAGGCTCCCCGGGCACATCGGAACCCCTTCCCGGGCCCTTGGCAGTGCGGCAGGCTGGGAGACAGGGCCCAGGGCCGGAGCACCCGACCCGGGGCCCGGCCGGGCCCCTGGACGCAGCCGGGGCTCCCAAGCCCGGAGGTGCATGGGACGCCTCCCCGGTCCCTCCGGACCCCGTCCCGGGCACCCTGCCACGCAGCAGGACCAAGGACAGAGCCCGGGGTGGGGAGGCCGCCCTCCCCGGGCCCTCAGGGGCCCTAGCCACTGCTCCTGAACCCAGCCAAGCAAGGGGAGGCTCCCCGGGAACAACGGAACCCATTCCTAGGCCCTTGGCAGTGCGGTAGGCTGGAAGACAGGGACCAGGGCCGGAGCACCCCACCCGGGGCCCGCCCGGGCCCCTGGACCCAGCCGGGGACTCCCAAGCCCGGAGGCGCATGGGACGCCTCCCCGGACCCATGGAGCCCGTCCTGGGCATTGAGCCATGCCGTTGGCCTGGAGATGGGTGCCCCGGACGCCCGGGGGAGGTCTGTCTGGGACACATGGAGCCCGTCCTGGGCATTGAACCATGCCGTTGGCCTGGAGAAGGGAGCCCCGGACGCCCGGGGGAGGACTGCCCGGTACCCGTGGAGCCCTTCCCGGGTACTTTGCAACGCCGTTGGCCTCCTGGAGATGGGTGCCCCGAACGCCCGGGGGGTGGGCTGCCCGGGACCCGTGGAGCCCGTCCTGGGCACTCTGACCTGCTGTTGGCCCGGGGGAGGGACCCCAGACGACCGGGACCCGTGGAGCCCGTCCTTGGCACTCTGACAAGCCGTTGGCCCGGGGAAGGGAGCCCCAGACGACCGGGACCTGTGGAGCCCGTCCTGGGCACTCCTGTATGCCGTTGGCCCGGGGAAGGGAGCCCCGGACATCCGGGACCCGTGGAGCCCGTCCTGGGCACTCCTGTATGCCGTTGGCCCGGGGAAGGGAGCCCCGGACGTCCGGGACCCGTGGAGCCCGTCCTGGGCACTCTGAAATGCTTTGGCCCGGGGAAGGGAGCCCCGGACACCCGGGGGGGAGGACTGCCCAGGACCCGTGGAACTCGTCCTGGGCACTCTGACATGCCGCTGGCCCGGGGAAGGGTGCCCCGGACGCCCGGGGCCCGTGGAGCCCGTCCTGGGCACTCTGACAAGCCGTTGGCCCAGGGAAGGGAGACCTGGACGCCCGGAACCCGTGGAGCCCGTCCTGAGCACTCTGAAATGCTTTGGCCCGGGGAAGGGAGCCCCGGACGCCCGGGGGAGGACTGCCCGGGACCCGTGGAACTGGTCCTGGGCACTCTGACATGCCGCTGGCCCGGGGAAGGGTGCCCCGGATGACCGGGGCCCGTGGAGCCCGTCCTGGGCACTCTGACATGCCGCTGGCCCGGGGAAGGGAGCCCCAGACGCCTGGGGCCCGTGGAGCCCGTCCCGGGCACTCTGCCATGCCGTCAGCCTGGATGGAGCCCCGGACGCCCGGGGGGGGGCGAAGGCCCGGGACGCATGGAGCCTGTCCCGGGCACTCTGCCATGCCGTCGGCCTGGATGGAGCACCGGACGCCCGGGGGACGACTGCCCAAGAGCCATGGAGCCCGTCCTGGGCAATTTGACATGCAGTTGGCCTGGAGGAAGGAAGCTCCGGGTGGCCTAGGGAGGTGTTGCCCAGGCATATCCCATCTGGTCCCCATGGCAGAGAACCACCAACCCTGGTGGGGTGTCCGGGCATACCCTGCCACATAGTAATCCGGAGGCAAATTACCCCCCTTTCTTGCAATCTGTGCACGCGAGGTGACAGAGGGGACCCAAGGCGTGAAAGAACCCGACCTCATGGAGCCCTCGCTGGGATCCGGGAGGCGAATGGCACCTCATTAAGACTTCCAGGGAAGTTCGGCCATCTGGTCCCCCCCATAGGAAAGCGTTGCGGGCGACCAGATGCCCGAGGGGATCCGGGCGACCAGATGGCCGAGGGAATCCGGGCGACCAGATGGCTGGGCATGGAGGTGAAGCCGCCTGGACTCTTCCCCACCCCGTCCCCGTCCCGGGACGAATGCCCGGGACGCATGGAGCCCGTCCTGGCCACTTGACGTCCCGTCCTGGGCATTGAACCATGCCGTCGGCCTGGAGAAGGGAGCCCCCGGACGCCCGGGGGAGGACTGCCCGGTACCCGTGGAGCCCTTCCCGGGTACTTTGCAACGCCGTTGGCCTCCTGGAGATGGGTGCCCCAGATGCCCAGGGGTGGGCTGCCCGGGACCCATGGAGCCCGTCCTGGGCACTTTTACATGCCGTCGACCTGGAGGTGGGTGCCCTGGACGCCCGGGGGAGGCCTGCCCGGGACCCGTGGAGCCCCTCCCGGGTACTTTGCCAATGCCGTTTGCCTCATGGAGATGGGTGCCCCGGACGCCCGGGGGAGGACTGCCCGGTACCCGTGGAGTCCTTTCCGGGTACTTTGCAACGCCGTTGGCCTCCTGGAGATATGTGCCCCGAACGCCCGGGGGGAGGGCTGTCCGGGGCCCATGGAGCCCGTCCTGGGCACTGTGACATGCCGTCGGCCTGGAGGTGGGAGCCCCGGACGCCCGGGGGAATGCTGCCCGGGACCCGTGGAGCCCTTCCCGGGTACTTTGCCATCCCGTTGGCCTCCTGGAGATGGGTGCCCCGGACGCCCGGGGGAGGTCTGTCCGGGGCCCATGGAGCCCGTCCTGGGCAGTGTGACATGCCGTCGGCCTAAAGGTGGGAGCCCCGGACGCCCGGGGGAAGGCTGCCCGGGACCCGTGGAGCCCGTCCCGGGTACTTTGCCGTCCCGTTGGCCTCCTGGAGATGGGTGCCCCGGACGCCCGGGGGAGGTCTGTCCGGGGCCCATGGAGCCCGTCCTGGGCAGTGTGACATGCCGTCGGCCTAAAGGTGGGAGCCCCGGACGCCCGGGGGAAGGCTGCCCGGGACCCGTGGAGCCCTTCCCGGGTACTTTGCCATCCCGTTGGCCTCATGGAGATGGGTGCCCCGGACGCCCAGGGGAGGTCTGTCCGGGACACGTGGAGCCCGTCCTGGGCATTGAGCCATGCTGTTGGCCCGGAGAATGGAGCCCCCAGACGCCCGGGGGAGGTGTTGCCCAGGCATATCTCATCTGGTCCCCCGGGCAGAGAACCACCAGCCCTGGAGAGGTGTCCGGGCGTACCCTGCCCCTAGTAATCCGGAGGGAAATTACCCCCCTTTCTTGCAATCCGTGCACGCGAGGTGACAGAGGGGACCCAAGGCGTAAAAGAACCCGACCTCATGGAGCCCTAGCTGGGATCCAGGAGCCGAATGGCACCTCATCGGGACTTCCAGGGAAGCCCGGCCATCTGGTCGCCCCATTGGAAAGCATCGCGGGTGACCAGAGGGCCGGGATCGAAAGGACTCCCAGCTCCCCATCCATCCCAAGCCTTCGCGGTAGGGTTCCTGACTGCCTGCCCACGCAAGGCAGGGCTCTTGGACCCCGGCTGGGCCTCAGGCGCAGGTTGGACCACCGGAGCTCTAGGGCCCGGACGACCTGGGGGAGGAATGCCCAGGACCCGTGGAGCCCGTCCTGGGTACTTTGACATGCCGTCGGCCTGGAGGTGGGTGCCCCGGACGCCCCGGGGGAAGCTGCCCGGGACCCATGGAGCCCGTCCTGGGTACTTTGACATTCCGTCGGCCTGGAGGTGGGAGCCCCGGACGCCCGGGGGGAGGTCTGCCCGGGACCCATGGAGCCCGTCCTGGGTACTTTGCCAATGCCGTTGGCCTCATGGAGATGGGTGCCCCGGACGCCCGGGGGACGAATGCCCGGGACGCATGGAGCCCGTCCTGGGCACTTTTCCATGCCTTCGGCCTGGAGCCCCCAGACACCCAGGGGAGGACCACCGTGAAAACCATGGAGCCCGACCCGGGCACTCTGCCATACCGTCAGCCTAGATGGAGCCCCGGACGCCCAGGGGACGAATGACCGGGACGCATGGAGCCCGTCCTGGGCACTTTTCAATGCCGTCAGCCTGGATGGAGCCCCGGACGCCCGGGGGACGACTGCCCAGGAGCCATGGAGCCCGTCCTGGGCAATTTGACATGCCGTTGGCCTGGAGGAAGGAAGCCCCGGGTGGCCTAGGGAGGTGTTGCCCAGGCATAGCCCATCTGGTCCCCATGGCAGAGAACCACCAGCCTCGGAGGGGTGTCCGGGCGTACCCTTCTCCCTAGTAATCCGGAGGAAAATTACCCCCTTTTCTTGTAATCTGTGCACGCGAGGTGACAGAGGGGACCCAAGGCGCGAATGTACCCAACCTCCTGGAGCCCTCGCTGGGATCCGGGCGGCGAATGGCACCTCATCGGGACTTCCAGGGAAGTTCGGCCATCTGGTCGCCCCATAGGAAAGCGTTGCGGGCGACCAGATGCCCGAGGGGATCCGGGCGACCAGATGGCCGAGGGAATCTGGTCGATCAGATGGCTGGACACGGAAGTGAAGCCGCCTGGACTCTCCCGACCCTGTCCCCGTCCCCGTGCCCATGCCCGGGACGCATGGAGCCCGTCCTGGGCACTTTTCCATGCCTTCGGCCTGGAGCCCCCAGACACCCAGGGGAGGACCACCGTGAAAGCCATGGAGCCCGACCCGGGCACTCTGCCATGCCGTCGGCCTGGATGGAGCCCCGGACGCCCGGGGGACAAATGCCCGGGACGCATGGAGCCCGTCCTGGGCACTTTTCCATGCCTTCGGCCTGGAGCGCCCCGACACCCTGGGGAGGACCACCGTGAAAACCATGGAGCCCGACCCGGGCACTCTGCCATACCGTCAGCCTGGATGTAGCCCCGGACGCCCGGGGGACGAATGCCCGGGACGCATGGAGCCCGTCCCGGGCACTCTGCCATGCCGTCCCGACAAATTCGTACGGACTCCTAACCTTACGACACGGATCGGAATCGAGCCCTCTCTGACCCAGCAGTTTCAGGCGCCCGGGGGACGAATGCCCGGGACGCATGGAGCCCGACCCGGGCACACTGCCTTGCCGCCGGCCTGGATGGAGCCCCGGACGCCCGGGGGACGAATGCCCGGGACGCATGAAGCCCGTCCAGGGCACTCTGCCATGCCGTCGGCCTGGATGGAGCCCCGGACGCCCGGGGGACGACTGCCCAAGAGCCATGGAGCCCATCCCGGGCACTCTGCCATGCCGTCCCGACAAATTCGTACGGACTCCTAACCTTCCGACACGGATCGGAATCGAGCCCTTTCTGACCCAGCAGATTTCAGGTTGATTTGCTATATACTTTACGTACGATTTTATGGGGGCCGATTCCGATCCGGTACGTAAAAGCAAATACGACCGACATGTCGGACAACCACATACACCCAGGGGATAGGACTGCCCGGGTCACATGGACCCCGTCCTGGGCACTCTGATCTGCCGCCGGCGCCGGGGATCGAACCGTGATCACCAGATGGGGATATCCCAAAAATCTGGCATGGATACGGCCCGCCAGGACAGGTTTGGGCACCCCTGGACTACAGCATCTTTCCTTAGACTCAATATATATCTTGATATGTATGTGCCTGCATGGAGCTTGTCTTATATAAGCCATCATCATGTGAAACTTTGGCGTTGTCATGTCTGCTGCGCACACTTTGTTCATATGTGTACAATTTAAGTGTGTGCACCTGATCACTGTCTTGGACAGAGCTATGCCTGTGAACTCCCCATGTGAAGCATTGGTGGTTCAGTAGTAGAATTCTCGCCTGCCACGCGGGAGGCCCGGGTTCGATTCCCGGCCAATGCAAGGCTATGTTCCTTTGACTTTGTTTTCGAAAGGAAATATATGAACTCAGTGGGGAATAAAATGGTAAGCAGTGACCCCGACGTGATTTGACCACGCAACCTTCTGATCTGGAGTCAGACGCGCTACCGTTGCGCCACAAGGTCCTTACACTTACAGCCTTCAAACCAGATCAACAAATGCTGATGGCCTTTTGACTTATTTTCCCCTCCTCATATGCCTACAGTTGTATTACAGGGCTAGGCCTTTTGTTTTCTATCCTAATTATGAAATTGACTGCAGGTGCAGAGAGAACGCAGAGGATTGAAATGTTCAGATAAAGGGTCTTAAGCAGGAGAGAGCAGAGGTACGTATCTGTGTTTCATTAAAGTGTTTCATGCAGGCAAAAAGGATACTTCCCTGGGTGGGCTTGAACCACCAACCTTTCTGTTAACAACCGAACGCGCTAACCATTTGCACCACTGAGGTTAATAACTGTAGCACAGTTCCTGAGACTCAATATATATCTTGATAATTGTGTGCCTGCCTGGAGCTTGTGTTATATAATGCGTCTTTATGCCATACAGCATTTCTCATTTGCTTAGTGTCTTGTTATTGTTGGACGTAATGATGAATAGACTACTGTCTAATGGTCTTAGAGCCAGTATTACTACCGGTCCCAGTGTATGAGACACATACATGACTTTTCTGTTGCCTGCTTAGCATAGCTCCCTGCTCCTCTGTAGGTGTGCTACCAGCCAGTAAGGCGTGTGCCTTGCCCATCAGATGTGTTATCTTAGACTTGACTTCTCTGTGAGCAAAGTCTCCCTCCCATAGCAGGTGCTTTCTCTGAACTCTTGACTTGTAAGACTGCTGGGAAAGGCCCTCCCTAGCCCCTCACTCAGATAGATACATTTACCTTCAGAGCTCAGCTTTGGAGAAAGAGATTGGGGAGAGAGCAAATAGGGGAAGGCCCATGGTGCACACTTTATTTTACATAAAAGCTGGGGCTTGTGGGAGGACAGGGACAAGAGGGTTCTCAGGGAAAGAAATCCCAGGAGTATTGATGGCTAGGCCCTGAAACACAACAATCCCGGATTGGCAAGGCACAATATGCCTGTGCAACAGGCCTGACCCTAGGCTTCCGGAGTTCTTGGTCACAAAAGGCTCCAGTGATCTAAGCCCGACCAGGGCTGCAGGCCGCATTGGGAGCGCGTTAGGGACGCGTAAAGGGACGCAGGGCGCAGAACTCCGCCCGTTTCACCCCAGCATTTAGTGGAGGACACAGAATCTGGGAAAGCCAGTGGGAAGGATTTTCCAGGAGGAGAGTTCAGTGAGATAATCTGAAACACAATAGTGCTGGTGATCTGGCGGGTGCATTCTGTGAACCACTTTTGTCGGGAGCAGCCTGCCATCATGCCCTGATAAACACAACTCTAGTCCCAAGCCAGTGACCTCAGCAAATGCAAAGACATTCATAGTTATAGTCTCCTGCATCTGATTCTTGCCATCTTCATGTGAAACGTTGGCGTTATCATGTCTGCTGCGCACACTTTGTTCATATGTGTACAATTTAAGTGTGTGCACCTGATCACTGTCTTGTGCAGAGCTCTGCCTGTGAACAACCCATGTGAAGCATTGGTGGTTCAGTGGTAGAATTCTCGCCTGCCACGCGGGAGGCCCGGGTTCGATTCCCGGCCAATGCAAGACTGCTTTCTTTTGACTTTGTTTTCGAAAGGAAATATATGACCTCAGTGGGGAATAAAATGGTAAGCAGTGACCCCGACGTGATTTGAACACGCAACCTTCTGATCTGGAGTCAGACGCACTACCGTTGCGCCACGAGGTCCTTACACTTACAGCTTTCGGAGCCAGATCAACAAATGCTGTGGGCCTTTTGACTTATTTTCCCCTCCTCATATGCCTACAGTTGTATTACAGAGCTTGACCTTTTGTTTTCTATCCTAATTATGAAATTGACTGCAGGTGCCGAGAGAACGCAGAGGATTGAAATGTTCAGATAAAGGGTCTTAAGCAGGAGAGAGCAGAGGTACGTATCTGTGTTTCATTAAAGTGTTTCATGCAGGCAAAAAGGATACTTCCCTGGGTGGGCTTGAACCACCAACCTTTCTGTTAACAACCGAACGCGCTAACCATTTGCACCACAGAGGTTAATAACTGTAGCACAGTTCCTGAGACTCAATATATATCTTGATAATTGTGTGCCTGCCTGGAGCTTTTTGTTATATAATGCGTCTTTATGCCATACAGCATTTCTCATTTGCTTAGTGTCTTGTTATTGTTGGACGTAATGATGAATAGACTACTGTCTAATGGTCTTAGAGCCAGTATTACTACCGGTCCCAGTGTATGAGACACATACATGACTTTTCTGTTGCCTGCTTAGCATAGCTCCCTGCTCCTCTGTAGGTGTGCTACCAGCCAGTAAGGCGTGTGCCTTGCCCATCAGATGTGTTATGTTAGACTTGACTTCTCTGTGAGCAAAGTCTCCCTCCCATAGCAGGTGCTTTCTCTGAACTCTTGACTTGTAAGACTGCTGGGAAAGGCCCTCCCTAGCCCCTCACTCAGATAGATACATTTACCTTCAGAGCTCAGCTTTGGAGAAAGAGATTGGGGAGAGAGCAAATAGGGGAAGGCCCATGGTGCACACTTTATTTTACATAAAAGCTGGGGCTTGTGGGAGGACAGGGACAAGAGGGTTCGCAGGGAAAGAAATCCCAGGAGTATTGATGGCTAGGCCCTGAAACACAACAATCCCGGATTGGCAAGGCACAATATGCCTGTGCAACAGGCCTGACCCTAGGCTTCCGGAGTTCTTGGTCACAAAAGGCTCCAGTGATCTAAGCCCGACCAGGGCTGTAGGCCGCGTTGGGAGCGCATTAGGGACGCAGGGCGCAGAACTCTGCCCGTTTCACCCCAGCATTTAGGGGAGGACACAGAATCTGGGAAAGCCAGTGGGAAGGATTTTCCAGGAGGAGAGTTCAGTGAGATAATCTGAAACACAATAGTGCTGGTGATCTGGCGGGTGCATTCTGTGAACCACTTTTGTCGGGAGCAGCCTGCCATCATGCCCTGATAAACACAACTCTAGTCCCAAGCAAGTGACCTCAGCAAATGCAAAGACATTCATAGTTATAGTCTCCTGCATCTGATTCTTGCCATCTTCATGTGAAACGTTGGCGTTATCATGTCTGCTGCGCACACTTTGTTCATATGTGTAAAATTTAAGTGGGTGCACCTGATCACTGTCTTGGGCAGAGCTCTGCCTGTGAATAACCCATGTGAAGCATTGGTGGTTCAGTGATAGAATTCTCGCCTGCCACGCGGGAGGCCCGGGTTCGATTCCCGGCCAATGCAAGACTGCTTTCTTTTGACTTTGTTTTCGAAAGGAAATATATGACCTCAGTGGGGAATAAAATGGTAAGCAGTGACCCCGACTTGATTTGAACACGCAACCTTCTGATCTGGAGTCAGACGCGCTACCTTTGCGCCACGAGGTCCTTACACTTACAGCTTTCGGAGCCAGATCAACAAATGCTGTGGGCCTTTTGACTTATTTTCCCCTCCTCATATGCCTACAGTTGTATTACAGAGCTTGACCTTTTGTTTTCTATCCTAATTATGAAATTGACTGCAGGTGCCGAGAGAACGCAGAGAATTGAAATATTCAGGGAAAGGGTGTCCAGCAGGAGAGAGCAAAGGTATGTATCTGTTTTCCATTCAAGTGTTTCATGCAGGCAAAATAATACGTCCCTGGGTGGGCTTGAACCACCAACCTTTCGATTAACAGCCGAACGCACTAACCGATTGCGCCACAGAGACGAGTGACTACAGCATCTTTCCTTAGACTCAATATATATCTTGATATGTATGTGCCTGCCTGGAGCTTGTCTTATATAAGCCATCATCATGTGAAACTTTGGCGTTGTCATGTCTGCTGCGCACACTTTGTTCATATGTGTACAATTTAAGTGTGTGCACCTGATCACTGTCTTGGACAGAGCTATGCCTGTGAACTCCCCATGTGAAGCATTGGTGGTTCAGTGGTAGAATTCTCGCCTGCCACGCGGGAGGCCCGGGTTCGATTCCCGGCCAATGCAAGGCTGCGTTCCTTTGACTTTGTTTTCGAAAGGAAATATATGAACTCAGTGGGGAATAAAATGGTAAGCAGTGACCCCGACGTGATTTGACCACGCAACCTTCTGATCTGGAGTCAGACGCGCTACCGTTGCGCCACAAGGTCCTTACACTTACAGCCTTCAAGCCAGATCAACAAATGCTGATGGCCTTTTGACTTATTTTCCCCTCCTCATATGCCTACAGTTGTATTACAGGGCTAGGCCTTTTGTTTTCTATCCTAATTATGAAATTGACTGCAGGTGCAGAGAGAACGCAGAGGATTGAAATGTTCAGATAAAGGGTCTTAAGCAGGAGAGAGCAGAGGTACGTATCTGTGTTTCATTAAAGTGTTTCATGCAGGCAAAAAGGATACTTCCCTGGGTGGGCTTGAACCACCAACCTTTCTGTTAACAACCGAACACGCTAACCATTTGCACCACAGAGGTTAATAACTGTAGCACAGTTCCTGAGACTCAATATATATCTTGATAATTGTGTGCCTGCCTGGAGCTTGTGTTACATAATGCGTCTTTATGCCATACAGCATTTCTCATTTGCTTAGTGTCTTGTTTTTGTTGGACGTAATGATGAATAGACTACTGTCTAATGGTCTTAGAGCCAGTATTACTACCGGTTCCAGTGTATGAGACACATACATGACTTTTCTGTTGCCTGCTTAGCATAGCTCCCTGCTCCTCTGTAGGTGTGCTACCAGCCAGTAAGGCGTGTGCCTTGCCCATCAGATGTGTTATCTTAGACTTGACTTCTCTGTGAGCAAAGTCTCCCTCCCATAGCAGGTGCTTTCTCTGAACTCTTGACTTGTAAGACTGCTGGGAAAGGCCCTCCCTAGCCCCTCACTCAGATAGATACATTTACCTTCAGAGCTCAGCTTTGGAGAAAGAGATTGGGGAGAGAGCAAATAGGGGAAGGCCCATGGTGCACACTTTATTTTACATAAAAGCTGGGGCTTGTGGGAGGACAGGGACAAGAGGGTTCTCAGGGAAAGAAATCCCAGGAGTATTGATGGCTAGGCCCTGAAACACAACAATCCCGGATTGGCAAGGCACAATATGCCTGTGCAACAGGCCTGACCCTAGGCTTCCGGAGTTCTTGGTCACAAAAGGCTCCAGTGATCTAAGCCCGACCAGGGCTGTGCCCGACCAGGGCTGTAGGCCGCGTTGGGAGCGCGTTAGCGACGCAGGGCGCAGAACTCTGCCCGTTTCACCCCAGCATTTAGGGGAGGACACAGAATCTGGGAAAGCCAGTGGGAAGGATTTTCCAGGAGGAGAGTTCAGTGAGATAATCTGAAACACAATAGTGCTGGTGATCTGGCGGGTGCATTCTGTGAACCACTTTTGTCGGGAGCAGCCTGCCATCATGCCCTGATAAACACAACTCTAGTCCCAAGCCAGTGACCTCAGCAAATGCAAAGACATTCATAGTTATAGTCTCCTGCATCTGATTCTTGCCATCTTCATGTGAAACGTTGGCGTTATCATGTCTGCTGCGCACACTTTGTTCATATGTGTACAATTTAAGTGTGTGCACCTGATCACTGTCTTGGGCAGAGCTCTGCCTGTGAACAAACCATGTGAAGCATTGGTGGTTCAGTGGTAGAATTCTCGCCTACCACGCGGGAGGCCCGGGTTCGATTCCCAGCCAATGCAAGGTTGCGTTCCTTTGACTTTGTTTTCGAAAGGAAATATATGAACTCAGTGGGGAATAAAATGGTAAGCAGTGACCCCGACGTGATTTGACCACGCAACCTTCTGATCTGGAGTCAGACGCGCTACCGTTGTGCCACAAGGTCCTTACACTTACAGCCTTCAAGCCAGATCAACAAATGCTGATGGCCTTTTGACTTATTTTCCCCTCCTCATATGCCTACAGTTGTATTACAGAGATTGACCTTTTGTTTTCTATCCTAATTATGAAATTGACTGCAGGTGCCGAGAGAACGCAGAGAATTGAAATATTCAGGGAAAGGGTGTCCAGCAGGAGAGAGCAAAGGTATGTATCTGTTTTCCATTCAAGTGTTTCATGCAGGCAAAATAATACGTCCCTGGGTGGGCTTGAACCACCAACCTTTCGGTTAACAGCCGAACGCGCTAACCGATTGCACCACAGAGACGAGTGACTACAGCATCTTTCCTTAGACTCAATATATATCTTGATATGTATGTGCCTGCCTGGAGCTTGTCTTATATAAGCCATCATCATGTGAAACTTTGGCGTTGTCATGTCTGCTGCGCACACTTTGTTCATATGTGTACAATTTAAGTGTGTGCACCTGATCACTGTCTTGGACAGAGCTATGCCTGTTAACTCCCCATGTGAAGCATTGGTGGTTCAGTGGTAGAATTCTCGCCTGCCACGTGGGAGGCCTGGGTTCGATTCCCGGCCAATGCAAGGCTGCGTTCCTTTGACTTTGTTTTCGAAAGGAAATATATGAACTCAGTGGGGAATAAAATGGTAAGCAGTGACCCCGACGTGATTTGACCACGCAACCTTCTGATCTGGAGTCAGACGCGCTACCGTTGCGCCACAAGGTCCTTACACTTACAGCCTTCAAGCCAGATCAACAAATGCTGATGGCCTTTTGACTTATTTTCCCCTCCTCATATGCCTACAGTTGTATTACAGGGCTAGGCCTTTTGTTTTCTATCCTAATTATGAAATTGACTGCAGGTGCAGAGAGAACGCAGAGGATTGAAATGTTCAGATAAAGGGTCTTAAGCAGGAGAGAGCAGAGGTACGTATCTGTGTTTCATTAAAGTGTTTCATGCAGGCTGAAAAGGATACTTCCCTGGGTGGGCTTGAACCACCAACCTTTCTGTTAACAACCGAACGCGCTAACCATTTGCACCACAGAGGTTAATAACTGTAGCACAGTTCCTGAGACTCAATATATATCTTGATAATTGTGTGCCTGCCTGGAGCTTGTGTTATATAATGCGTCTTTATGCCATACAGCATTTCTCATTTGCTTAGTGTCTTGTTATTGTTGGACGTAATGATGAATAGACTACTGTCTAATGGTCTTAGAGCCAGTATTACTACCGGTCCCAGTGTATGAGACACATACATGACTTTTCTGTTGCCTGCTTAGCATAGCTCCCTGCTCCTCTGTAGGTGTGCTACCAGCCAGTAAGGCGTGTGCCTTGCCCATCAGATGTGTTATCTTAGACTTGACTTCTCTGTGAGCAAAGTCTCCCTCCCATAGCAGGTGCTTTCTCTGAACTCTTGACTTGTAAGACTGCTGGGAAAGGCCCTCCCTAGCCCCTCACTCAGATAGATACATTTACCTTCAGAGCTCAGCTTTGGAGAAAGAGATTGGGGAGAGAGCAAATAGGGGAAGGCCCATGGTGCACACTTTATTTTACATAAAAGCTGGGGCTTGTGGGAGGACAGGGACAAGAGGGTTCTCAGGGAAAGAAATCCCAGGAGTATTGATGGCTAGGCCCTGAAACACAACAATCCCGGATTGGCAAGGCACAATATGCCTGTGCAACAGGCCTGACCCTAGGCTTCCGGAGTTCTTGGTCACAAAAGGCTCCAGTGATCTAAGCCCGACCAGGGCTGTGCCCGACCAGGGCTGTAGGCCGCGTTGGGGACGCGTAAAGGGACGCAGGGCGCAGAACTCTGCCCGTTTCACCCCAGAATTTAGGGAAGGACACAGAATCTGGGAAAGCCAGTGGGAAGGATTTTCCAGGAGGAGAGTTCAGTGAGATAATCTGAAACACAATAGTGCTGGTGATCTGGCGGGTGCATTCTGTGAACCACTTTTGTCGGGAGCAGCCTGCCATCATGCCCTGATAAACACAACTCTAGTCCCAAGCCAGTGACCTCAGCAAATGCAAAGACATTCATAGTTATAGTCTCCTGCATCTGATTCTTGCCATCTTCATGTGAAACGTTGGCGTTATCATGTCTGCTGCGCACACTTTGTTCATATGTGTACAATTTAAGTGTGTGCACCTGATCACTGTCTTGGGCAGAGCTCTGCCTGTCAACAACCCATGTGAAGCATTGGTGGTTCAGTGGTAGAATTCTCGCCTGCCACGCGGGAGGCCCGGGTTCGATTCCCGGCCAATGCAAGACTGCTTTCTTTTGACTTTGTTTTCGAAAGGAAATATATGACCTCAGTGGGGAATAAAATGGTAAGCCGTGACCCCGACGTGATTTGAACACGCAACCTTCTGATCTGGAGTCAGACGCGCTACCGTTGCGCCACGAGGTCCTTACACTTACAGCTTTCGGAGCCAGATCAACAAATGCTGTGGGCCTTTTGACTTATTTTCCCCTCCTCATATGCCTACAGTTGTATTACAGAGCTTGACCTTTTGTTTTCTATCCTAATTATGAAATTGACTGCAGGTGCCAAGAGAACGCAGAGAATTGAAATATTCAGGGAAAGGGTGTCCAGCAGGAGAGAGCAAAGGTATGTATCTGTTTTCCATTCAAGTGTTTCATGCAGGCAAAATAATACGTCCCTGGGTGGGCTTGAACCACCAACCTTTCGGTTAACAGCCGAATGCGCTAACCGATTGCGCAACAGAGACGAGTGACTACAGCATCTTTCCTTAGACTCAATATATATCTTGATATGTATGTGCCTGCATGGAGCTTGTCTTATATAAGCCATCATCATGTGAAACTTTGGCGTTGTCATGTCTGCTGCGCACACTTTGTTCATATGTGTACAATTTAAGTGTGTGCACCTGATCACTGTCTTGGACAGAGCTATGCCTGTGAACTCCCCATGTGAAGCATTGGTGGTTCAGTGGTAGAATTCTCGCCTGCCACGCGGGAGCCCCGGGTTCGATTCCCGGCCAATGCAAGGCTACGTTCCTTTGACTTTGTTTTCGAAAGGAAATATATGAACTCAGTGGGGAATAAAATGGTAAGCAGTGACCCCGACGTGATTTGACCACGCAACCTTCTGATCTGGAGTCAGACGCGCTACCGTTGCGCCACAAGGTCCTTACACTTACAGCCTTCAAACCAGATCAACAAATGCTGATGGCCTTTTGACTTATTTTCCCCTCCTCATATGCCTACAGTTGTATTACAGGGCTAGGCCTTTTGTTTTCTATCCTAATTATGAAATTGACTGCAGGTGCAGAGAGAACGCAGAGGATTGAAATGTTCAGATAAAGGGTCTTAAGCAGGAGAGAGCAGAGGTACGTATCTGTGTTTCATTAAAGTGTTTCATGCAGGCAAAAAGGATACTTCCCTGGGTGGGCTTGAACCACCAACCTTTCTGTTAACAACCGAACGCGCTAACCATTTGCACCACAGAGGTTAATAACTGTAGCACAGTTCCTGAGACTCAATATATATCTTGATAATTGTGTGCCTGCCTGGAGCTTGTGTTATATAATGCGTCTTTATGCCATACAGCATTTCTCATTTGCTTAGTGTCTTGTTATTGTTGGACGTAATGATGAATAGACTACTGTCTAATGGTCTTAGAGCCAGTATTACTACCGGTCCCAGTGTATGAGACACATACATGACTTTTCTGTTGCCTGCTTAGCATAGCTCCCTGCTCCTCTGTAGGTGTGCTACCAGCCAGTAAGGCGTGTGCCTTGCCCATCAGATGTGTTATCTTAGACTTGACTTCTCTGTGAGCAAAGTCTCCCTCCCATAGCAGGTGCTTTCTCTGAACTCTTGACTTGTAAGACTGCTGGGAAAGGCCCTCCCTAGCCCCTCACTCAGATAGATACATTTACCTTCAGAGCTCAGCTTTGGAGAAAGAGATTGGGGAGAGAGCAAATAGGGGAAGGCCCATGGTGCACACTTTATTTTACATAAAAGCTGGGGCTTGTGGGAGGACAGGGACAAGAGGGTTCTCAGGGAAAGAAATCCCAGGAGTATTGATGGCTAGGCCCTGAAACACAACAATCCCGGATTGGCAAGGCACAATATGCCTGTGCAACAGGCCTGACCCTAGGCTTCCGGAGTTCTTGGTCACAAAAGGCTCCAGTGATCTAAGCCCGACCAGGGCTGTAGGCCGCATTGGGAGCGCGTTAGGGACGCGTAAAGGGACGCAGGGCGCAGAACTCCGCCCGTTTCACCCCAGCATTTAGGGGAGGACACAGAATCTGGGAAAGCCAGTGGGAAGGATTTTCCAGGAGGAGAGTTCAGTGAGATAATCTGAAACACAATAGTGCTGGTGATCTGGCGGGTGCATTCTGTGAACCACTTTTGTCGGGAGCAGCCTGCCATCATGCCCTGATAAACACAACTCTAGTCCCAAGCCAGTGACCTCAGCAAATGCAAAGACATTCATAGTTATAGTCTCCTGCATCTGATTCTTGCCATCTTCATGTGAAACGTTGGCGTTATCATGTCTGCTGCGCACACTTTGTTCATATGTGTACAATTTAAGTGTGTGCACCTGATCACTGTCTTGTGCAGAGCTCTGCCTGTGAACAACCCATGTGAAGCATTGGTGGTTCAGTGGTAGAATTCTCGCCTGCCACGCGGGAGGCCCGGGTTCGATTCCCGGCCAATGCAAGACTGCTTTCTTTTGACTTTGTTTTCGAAAGGAAATATATGACCTCAGTGGGGAATAAAATGGTAAGCAGTGACCCCGACGTGATTTGAACACGCAACCTTCTGATCTGGAGTCAGACGCACTACCGTTGCGCCACGAGGTCCTTACACTTACAGCTTTCGGAGCCAGATCAACAAATGCTGTGGGCCTTTTGACTTATTTTCCCCTCCTCATATGCCTACAGTTGTATTACAGAGCTTGACCTTTTGTTTTCTATCCTAATTATGAAATTGACTGCAGGTGCCGAGAGAACGCAGAGGATTGAAATGTTCAGATAAAGGGTCTTAAGCAGGAGAGAGCAGAGGTACGTATCTGTGTTTCATTAACCCCTTCAGCGCTAATGACAAGGGTAACTCGTCATGGACTTTCCATTGATTTCAATGGAAAGTCAATGGAGCTCATCGAACACCCTTAGCAGCCAAGTGGTTAAAGTGTTTCATGCAGGCAAAAAGGATACTTCCCTGGGTGGGCTTGAACCACCAACCTTTCTGTTAACAACCGAACGCGCTAACCATTTGCACCACAGAGGTTAATAACTGTAGCACAGTTCCTGAGACTCAATATATATCTTGATAATTGTGTGCCTGCCTGGAGCTTTTTGTTATATAATGCGTCTTTATGCCATACAGCATTTCTCATTTGCTTAGTGTCTTGTTATTGTTGGACGTAATGATGAATAGACTACTGTCTAATGGTCTTAGAGCCAGTATTACTACCGGTCCCAGTGTATGAGACACATACATGACTTTTCTGTTGCCTGCTTAGCATAGCTCCCTGCTCCTCTGTAGGTGTGCTACCAGCCAGTAAGGCGTGTGCCTTGCCCATCAGATGTGTTATGTTAGACTTGACTTCTCTGTGAGCAAAGTCTCCCTCCCATAGCAGGTGCTTTCTCTGAACTCTTGACTTGTAAGACTGCTGGGAAAGGCCCTCCCTAGCCCCTCACTCAGATAGATACATTTACCTTCAGAGCTCAGCTTTGGAGAAAGAGATTGGGGAGAGAGCAAATAGGGGAAGGCCCATGGTGCACACTTTATTTTACATAAAAGCTGGGGCTTGTGGGAGGACAGGGACAAGAGGGTTCTCAGGGAAAGAAATCCCAGGAGTATTGATGGCTAGGCCCTGAAACACAACAATCCCGGATTGGCAAGGCACAATATGCCTGTGCAACAGGCCTGACCCTAGGCTTCCGGAGTTCTTGGTCACAAAAGGCTCCAGTGATCTAAGCCCGACCAGGGCTGTAGGCCGCGTTGGGAGCGCATTAGGGACGCAGGGCGCAGAACTCTGCCCGTTTCACCCCAGCATTTAGGGGAGGACACAGAATCTGGGAAAGCCAGTGGGAAGGATTTTCCAGGAGGAGAGTTCAGTGAGATAATCTGAAACACAATAGTGCTGGTGATCTGGCGGGTGCATTCTGTGAACCACTTTTGTCGGGAGCAGCCTGCCATCATGCCCTGATAAACACAACTCTAGTCCCAAGCCAGTGACCTCAGCAAATGCAAAGACATTCATAGTTATAGTCTCCTGCATCTGATTCTTGCCATCTTCATGTGAAACGTTGGCGTTATCATGTCTGCTGCGCACACTTTGTTCATATGTGTACAATTTAAGTGGGTGCACCTGATCACTGTCTTGGGCAGAGCTCTGCCTGTCAACAACCCATGTGAAGCATTGGTGGTTCAGTGGTAGAATTCTCGCCTGCCACGCGGGAGGCCCGGGTTCGATTCCCGGCCAATGCAAGACTGCTTTCTTTTGACTTTGTTTTCGAAAGGAAATATATGACCTCAGTGGGGAATAAAATGGTAAGCCGTGACCCCGACGTGATTTGAACACGCAACCTTCTGATCTGGAGTCAGACGCGCTACCGTTGCGCCACGAGGTCCTTACACTTACAGCTTTCGGAGCCAGATCAACAAATGCTGTGGGCCTTTTGACTTATTTTCCCCTCCTCATATGCCTACAGTTGTATTACAGAGCTTGACCTTTTGTTTTCTATCCTAATTATGAAATTGACTGCAGGTGCCGAGAGAACGCAGAGAATTGAAATATTCAGGGAAAGGGTGTCCAGCAGGAGAGAGCAAAGGTATGTATCTGTTTTCCATTCAAGTGTTTCATGCAGGCAAAATAATACGTCCCTGGGTGGGCTTGAACCACCAACCTTTCGGTTAACAGCCGAATGCGCTAACCGATTGCGCCACAGAGACGAGTGACTACAGCATCTTTCCTTAGACTCAATATATATCTTGATATGTATGTGCCTGCATGGAGCTTGTCTTATATAAGCCATCATCATGTGAAACTTTGGCGTTGTCATGTCTGCTGCGCACACTTTGTTCATATGTGTACAATTTAAGTGTGTGCACCTGATCACTGTCTTGGACAGAGCTATGCCTGTGAACTCCCCATGTGAAGCATTGGTGGTTCAGTGGTAGAATTCTCGCCTGCCACGCGGGAGGCCCGGGTTCGATTCCCGGCCAATGCAAGGCTACGTTCCTTTGACTTTGTTTTCGAAAGGAAATATATGAACTCAGTGGGGAATAAAATGGTAAGCAGTGACCCCGACGTGATTTGACCATGCAACCTTCTGATCTGGAGTCAGACGCGCTACCGTTGCGCCACAAGGTCCTTACACTTACAGCCTTCAAACCAGATCAACAAATGCTGATGGCCTTTTGACTTATTTTCCCCTCCTCATATGCCTACAGTTGTATTACAGGGCTAGGCCTTTTGTTTTCTATCCTAATTATGAAATTGACTGCAGGTGCAGAGAGAACGCAGAGGATTGAAATGTTCAGATAAAGGGTCTTAAGCAGGAGAGAGCAGAGGTACGTATCTGTGTTTCATTAAAGTGTTTCATGCAGGCAAAAAGGATACTTCCCTGGGTGGGCTTGAACCACCAACCTTTCTGTTAACAACCGAACGCGCTAACCATTTGCACCACAGAGGTTAATAACTGTAGCACAGTTCCTGAGACTCAATATATATCTTGATAATTGTGTGCCTGCCTGGAGCTTGTGTTATATAATGCGTCTTTATGCCATACAGCATTTCTCATTTGCTTAGTGTCTTGTTATTGTTGGACGTAATGATGAATAGACTACTGTCTAATGGTCTTAGAGCCAGTATTACTACTGGTCCCAGTGTATGAGACACATACATGACTTTTCTGTTGCCTGCTTAGCATAGCTCCCTGCTCCTCTGTAGGTGTGCTACCAGCCAGTAAGGCGTGTGCCTTGCCCATCAGATGTGTTATCTTAGACTTGACTTCTCTGTGAGCAAAGTCTCCCTCCCATAGCAGGTGCTTTCTCTGAACTCTTGACTTGTAAGACTGCTGGGAAAGGCCCTCCCTAGCCCCTCACTCAGATAGATACATTTACCTTCAGAGCTCAGCTTTGGAGAAAGAGATTGGGGAGAGAGCAAATAGGGGAAGGCCCATGGTGCACACTTTATTTTACATAAAAGCTGGGGCTTGTGGGAGGACAGGGACAAGAGGGTTCTCAGGGAAAGAAATCCCAGGAGTATTGATGGCTAGGCCCTGAAACACAACAATCCCGGATTGGCAAGGCACAATATGCCTGTGCAACAGGCCTGACCCTAGGCTTCCGGAGTTCTTGGTCACAAAAGGCTCCAGTGATCTAAGCCCGACCAGGGCTGTAGGCCGCATTGGGAGCGCGTTAGGGACGCGTAAAGGGACGCAGGGCGCAGAACTCCGCCCGTTTCACCCCAGCATTTAGGGGAGGACACAGAATCTGGGAAAGCCAGTGGGAAGGATTTTCCAGGAGGAGAGTTCAGTGAGATAATCTGAAACACAATAGTGCTGGTGATCTGGCGGGTGCATTCTGTGAACCACTTTTGTCGGGAGCAGCCTGCCATCATGCCCTGATAAACACAACTCTAGTCCCAAGCCAGTGACCTCAGCAAATGCAAAGACATTCATAGTTATAGTCTCCTGCATCTGATTCTTGCCATCTTCATGTGAAACGTTGGCGTTATCATGTCTGCTGCGCACACTTTGTTCATATGTGTACAATTTAAGTGTGTGCACCTGATCACTGTCTTGTGCAGAGCTCTGCCTGTGAACAACCCATGTGAAGCATTGGTGGTTCAGTGGTAGAATTCTCGCCTGCCACGCGGGAGGCCCGGGTTCGATTCCCGGCCAATGCAAGACTGCTTTCTTTTGACTTTGTTTTCGAAAGGAAATATATGACCTCAGTGGGGAATAAAATGGTAAGCAGTGACCCCGACGTGATTTGAACACGCAACCTTCTGATCTGGAGTCAGACGCACTACCGTTGCGCCACGAGGTCCTTACACTTACAGCTTTCGGAGCCAGATCAACAAATGCTGTGGGCCTTTTGACTTATTTTCCCCTCCTCATATGCCTACAGTTGTATTACAGAGCTTGACCTTTTGTTTTCTATCCTAATTATGAAATTGACTGCAGGTGCCGAGAGAACGCAGAGGATTGAAATGTTCAGATAAAGGGTCTTAAGCAGGAGAGAGCAGAGGTACGTATCTGTGTTTCATTAAAGTGTTTCATGCAGGCAAAAAGGATACTTCCCTGGGTGGGCTTGAACCACCAACCTTTCTGTTAACAACCGAACGCGCTAACCATTTGCACCACAGAGGTTAATAACTGTAGCACAGTTCCTGAGACTCAATATATATCTTGATAATTGTGTGCCTGCCTGGAGCTTTTTGTTATATAATGCGTCTTTATGCCATACAGCCCCGGCTGAGTGCCGTTTGTGCGGAGGGTCGTACGCTGGAGCGCCATAGCCCGCATTCCTCTTCCCCACTTCCGCCCTGACGCACCCAGCGCAGGTTAGCGGTATAGTGGTTTTACGCCCTCGTCATATGAAATGACGGCATGGCGGAAGCGCAGCGGACGAGCGCAGCGGGAGCGCCGACTTCGCGCCGAAGTCAAGCCAAAGTCCTGCCCGTCTGCGCCCGTCCGCGGCCGGCTGCGCCCTGCGGCCCTTCACTCTGCCCAAACATTCAGGTACTCGCCCGCGGACTTGCTTTCCCTTCAACACCCAGTCCCCCTGCCACCCGAAGCCACCAGGCGGGCTCATGCGTGCGGCATTTCCACTACCCCCTGTTTGGTTCCCCCTCCCCTGCCTGGACCTGTTCCCTCCCATGTTCTCGCCAATCCCCCATCACCTATACCCGCCAGTTGCACCCTTACCATCCTTTACTTGAATACGCGCTCCTTGGTGAAACACCAAATAGAAATCTACTGTTTATTAGAAGATACTAATGTAGATATCCTCTTCTTAGCTGAGTCTTGGCTGACGGAGGACTCTGCACCCGATATTTTGGCCGCCCTCCCCATCGGCTATTACATTCTTCATGTTAATCGCCCCGGGGGGCAAGCTGGCGGAGGAGTAGCAGCTATTATTCGCAAGGAACACGTATTTTCCACCTTAAACTGCACTCCCATTCCCAATTCTCAAACCCTCGTCATCCAGCTCCGCTCAACCACTACCTCCCTTATCTGTGTCCTCATGTACAGACCTCCCACCTACATGCCGGCCTTTGCTGAAGCGTTTGGGGAACTTCTCTCCCAGCTTCTCATAAATCACTCCAGAATCCTTATCTTGGGAGATTTTAATTACTGGCCCACTGACCCCCAAGAATGCCGACTTTCTAAGCTGTTCTCAGACACCCTTTGTGAGAAGTTGGCCTGATGTGCAGTGCTCACTATTCTAGTGATCACTATATATCAGTCCAAACAACCCTTATTGATGATTGGTTGTAAGTCAACCTTATAGACCAGCTATCCTAGTAGCATGGATACGAGCAGTCTAAGGCTAAGACTCTAGAGGGCGTGTTAAGCCAGCTGTTTTACCATCACATTACCCCTTGAACACCCAGTGAAAGGACACCACACAAGTGTTATGAAAATAAACAATGTATTTATTAGAATCACAACAACCCTGTACTCTTTATGAGGACAGGGTGCTAGGCACACAACAAAACTCTTACGAAAATACTTTTAAGTTAGCACGTTACACAAATGCCCGAGGGGCACGAAAAACCATATACGCTAAAAGTGGAATGCGAATTACTAGCAGGTAAGTAACAGTTCTAATAGGCTTTGGAATCGCTAGGACTGGACTAGGGAATCGTTAGATTACTACTAGGAGGCCCAGGGGACTCGGGTGCAGAGTGTGCACTCTCACGCGGGATGCGGGACAAAGTCTATGGAAGCTAGAATTCACAAAGTTAGTGTTCACGGGCGAACCCGACCTGGTAGGGAGAAAACGACAGTGGATCCTGACCCTTGGATAGTGAGGCTATGCTGGGACACCGGAGTGCCGAAGTTACCTAGCCCAGGGGCTGCAGCTGCATAGGTCTGAAAAGACGTCGGGGATCTCGTTGCCGGACCAGGAGCCTGGAAGGAAGAAGTTGCTGGCAGGCGACCAGTGAAGAAAAGTTCGATGGATCCAAGCCTGGATCAAGGAAGAAGAAAACCTGAAAGCAGAGGGGACCAAGTTCTTGAATCACTAGCCAGTGATTAAGTGGGCACCAGGATGGCACCGGGCGAAGTCACCGCAGTCAGGTGAGTGGGCGCTGCTGGGCTCTGCAGTCTCTCGGACCAGGAGGCGTTGTCGGCGACCAGGATGGAGGTGCGAGCTGTCCCACGAAGGATGAAGTCGTTGGCGTCGAAGTTACCCAGGATTGGGCAACAAGCCTTGGCTAATTCAAGCCCACGCGGTGGACTCAAAATGGCGTCTTGAGTGGACCAGGAGGGTCCAGGGTGCTCCTCTTCTGGAAGGGAGCAAGGGCCAGTCTGGAGCAACCAGACCAGCCGCAGAAATGTCGTCGGGCGTCGTCAGGAAGGCCACAAGCCAGCGGGCTAGTAGCCAAACAACGCGGTGAGCAGCAAAAAGCAGAAGGGCCCCACGCAGATCGTGGAGATGCTGGGGGGCTGCACTTCGGAGCTGGAGCTGCTCAGAGTCGGGGCTTCTCGGACCCCAAAGCACTCACCAGTAGATTACTCGGCGGGCTTGCTGGAAAGAAGTCGTGCAGTCTTGCAGATGGCCGGTCCCTTGAGGTCTCGTCGCACCCACGGTTCTCAGCTGGGCTGTAGAGGTGGGTAGAGGTCAGAGGTGCCAGGGAAGCCGGTTCTCATCGAGCTGGGCAGTCGGATTCCGGAGGAAGGACTTACAGCAGACCGCAGTGTTCTTGGATGGTGCCTGCGGATGCAGGGTGACTACTCCTTAGTCACAAGGGAGAAATCTTAGGAAGAAGTCTTGAGTTCCTTTCGCAGAAAGTAGTTTCAGGATTCAAAGATGATCTGATCTGGAAGGGGGCCAGTCTCTACCTTTATCCTGTAAAAAGGGGCTGGCACGCGACTAAGTCCTGCCCTATGGGTGGGACTAGGAGGGGGGTGGTTACACCCACTTCCTTGGCGGGCTTTCCCCAGGCCAGGGGCTGGAGTGCCCCTGGAACTGGTTTCAGCCGGCCTATGCACAGTGAGCACCGGGGTGCCACTTGCAGTCACCTTCCTCTAAAGCCCTGCCTACCTACAATACACAAAACCCTGTCTGGGACGGTGCTGGCACCGCCCCTGGCAGGAAACCCTTTGTCCTTATCTCCTGCTCTGGGAGGACTCCCAGCAGCAGGAGGGCAGACTTGTGTCTCGGTGGCAGCATCCATTTTGTGGATGCTAAGGCTCTGTCTGACTTTTAACCGGGTTATAGGTTACAGGCATGTCGTGTCCCTCTAGAAGGGTGGAATGCTAACCCCGTCGCCAGAATTGGCGAGGGGTTAGTATTCCAATTCGTATGACACCTTACTCGACATGTTTTGATAAAGCGATACCAGAGTTGGCACATAACCGCGAGGATTATAATGCACTTAAGAGTATATGGTATGCGATATCATGGAAACGGCTAAGGGATGGATCCCGAAAGCCGCAGACAGGCTCAGCTCATGCCAGAGCACCATCTCACACGATTCCAAGCACTCTGCCTTCAGGATTGTTAAGGCCTGCCATAGGAGTGACTGATAGGAGATCTGTGTGTCCATTTTAGGGTTAGATATAGGTATACTATATCTAAAGCAAAGGGTGATTACACCACATTGCCCCAGCTGTCAAGCAGCCAGTTGTGTCAGATTTGGATGGCCAGCCAGGGGTGGCATAATACATGCTGCAGCCCCTGGTAGGCCCTGGGTACACCTATGCCCTGGGTACCTAGGGTACACTGTACAGGGACTGATGAGGTGGCTCAGTATCCAATTTAGATATGTACCTAAGGTACATGGAATCCATTTTACAGAGAGAGCAGTGGGCCTGAGGTCCTGAATAGCAGGGCCTCAGGTCAACTAAGTCAGAAAACCAGCAAAACACCAGGCAAAAAGTTGGGGGCAACCATAGTCAGGGGTCAACCTTCCTACATAACCCCCCCCCAAACGAAAGGAGATAAGGCTATCCTTGTCCAGGTAAGCCTATATTGCCTAAGTGGCCATTTAAGGAAGTACCAGCACTGGCATGGTTACCCCCTATGTCATGGTCCACTAAGCAATCCCTCACCCTAAGGGTGTCTGAGGGTCTCCACCATAGGGAATCTCTACCTGTGGTGTGTTTTGTCAAAGGAAAAGGCTGGTGCTGAAATGGAGTACTGAAGTGAGGCTCCACTAATTTTGGGCTCAGCTTCCTCCAATCATTTTCCACCATATAGGCCTTTCTTTCCAAGACTGAGTTGTTTTGGGCTCTCAGGGTCAACCTCTGGCTACCTACAGCTGGAGGTTGGGTCCCTCTGTTTGGCTTACTGGAGGGACAGGTCAGGTCTGGGGCCCTCAGGTCCCAAGTTTGGCTGTGCCCAACAGTGTCCATCTGTGGGAGGTCCCTAACTAATTTTAAGGGGGATCCCTCAGGAGTATGTTTTATTTTCACTTGGCTAGGACTACTAGCTTCAGTGCCCTTAATCTGCTGATTGGGAAATTCTTTTGGACAGGGGGCCCTTTGGGGTCCAACACTGGCCTCCCTGACCTCTACAGCCCTGGGCTGACTGAGGCAGGGTAGAGAGGGGCAGGTTACCTGCTCCAGACTGGGTCCCACCTTGGAAGGGTCCACTGACATCAGGGGTTCTGCCAGGCCAGGCCTGACTACCTCTGTGGCAGTTTCTTCACAAGGGGTCAGATCAGTTCCCTGAGGAGGCTGATCCTTTCCTAAAGTCTGGTGGGAGGGAGATTTCTCTTCCTCCTCAATACTCTCTGTCTGAGTGGAGTGATCCATGGTTTCAGGCTTCACAACACTGTCATCTGTCTGAGTTTGAGCTGTGGCCATCACAACTCTCCCAACCTTTTCAGGAGGGGGCTCAGTTTGGGTGTGGGCTGTTACCATGACAGCCTTGACAACCTGTTCTGGGAAGGAAGTTGTCTGAGATGGGGTTGTGACTGGCACAACCCTCCTGACCTGTTCAGGGAGGACATCTTGGACTGGGGCTGTGGCTATCACTGCCCCACTAACCTTACCATGGGTATTTACCATTTTAGAATGGGTTTCTTGCTCTACTTCAGCCCAGGCTGAGAGCTCTAAATCATTCCCCAGTAGGCAATCTACAGGCAAGTTTGGTGACACTGCCACTCTCTTGTGGCCAGTGACACCTCCCCAGCTGAGATTGACCACTGCCATGGGATGATCTCTCTGCACTCCATCAATATTGGTCACCTGGTATGTGGCACCAGGTAAAAGTTGCCTTGAGGGGACTAGACTCTCAGTCACCATAGTGATGCTAGCCCCTGTATCTCTATAGGCCTCAACTTTTATACCATTGATGAGGGGCTCCTGTCTGTACTTGCCCAAAGTGTTGGGACAAGTTGTGAAGTTGGCAAACCCCATGCCAGTCTCACAGACAAGAGTGTCTAAGTTTGGGGACCTGGTTAGGCCAGAGTCCCCAGGAACTCCCAAAGTAAATGCACCCAAATTCTTGGGGGCACTCCCACCACCTGGGGGATTACTACTAGTAGTAACAGGAGGTTTGGGAATGTTACTTGGGGGTATGTTTTCCTTATTGTTATTCTTGGGGCAACTGTTGTCAGTTTTTAAATGACCCACCTGTTTACAGGGATAACAATAAGGTTTCTTCTGGTTGTTGGAAGGATTCTGGGACCCACCCACCTCAGAGGATTTTTGGGGCCCTGATGTGGTTTGATCTGTAGATTTATTCCCACCCTTCTCTTGAGGCTTGGTTGATTCCTTTTTCTGGTCACCACCTTGGTTCTTGGGCCTAATCCTGGTTCTGACCCATTTGTCTGCCCTCTTACCCAATTCTTGTGGAGAGGTCAGATCAGAGTCTACCAGGTGCTGGTGTAATAACTGGTTCTGACAATTATTTAAGACTTGCTCTCTCATAATAAGATTATACAATCCTGTGAAGTCAGTAACCTTGCTACCCAGTAGCCAGCCTTCCAAAGCCTTAGTGGCACAATCAACAAAGTCTGACCAGTCCTGAGACTGAGTTTTCTGGGTGTCTCTGAACAGCAACCTGTACTGCTCAGTGGTTAAGCCAAACCCATCAACCAGTGCATTTTTCAGGACCTGGTAATCATTAGCATCCTCCACTCTTGTAGTGAGGAGCTTATCTCTACCTTTACCATCAAAGGAGAGCCACAGTATAGCTGCCCACTGACTCTGGGGAATGCCCTGCACAGTGCAGGCCCTCTCCAGAGCAGCCATCCATTTCTGGATATCATCCCCTTGCTTAAAGGGGGGCACTATTTTAGTCAGGTGTTTAGTATCTAAACCCTTCTCTCTATCTCTTGGGAGATTGCTGCCACCAGTGGGAGCTAGCCCACTCATCTGCTGCTCTCTTGCCAGGGCAAGCTTCTCTTTGGCCAGGGCAATTTCTTCCCTTTCAATCCTCAGTTCAGCTTGTCTCATCCTAGCTTCATGCTCCTTTCTCTGAGGGGAAGTAAATCTCCTCTGTGGAGGATTCCTTCTCCCCTGAGAAGAGGCATTAGAGTGCAGAGATCTATTGGAGTCCCTAGAAAGAGATCTATCTCTCCTAACTCCAAGGTTAGGCCCACTTCGGGTTAGTACTGGGGGTCCCCCAGATCCTAGCCCAAGTAAGTCTAAGTTGGTCCTAGTTAGCCTTCTGACTACCTCAAGACCTTTGTCTACCTCATCCCCAGAGAGTTCCTCTTGATCCTCCTCCTCAACTGCTGAATCAGTGTTGGGGAGGTCTGGATCCCCAGAGGTTCCCTCTAAGGCTGGCATGCTCTCATGTAACTGAGAGAGCTTTCTGGCATCATATGTCTCTAAGAGACCTATCAGAAAGGGAATGGTGGGGTTAGACCCCTGCTTCAGTTTCCTGGAGACACAGATTTGTCTCATCTCCTGAAAACTGAGAGCTGCATATCTTGAAGTGACCTGTGGAGGGTCAACACTGACCAGGGGAGTCTCAGTAGATTCTCCCTGGGTAGACATGCTTTTCTAGTGAGGTGTAAGTGGTGCACTTACCTACACTATATGTTTGCCTACTGATCCCTTGCTAGAGTTGTAGTTTAGGGTGTGCTAGGCCCTAGGAGCTACAACAGCTGGTTCAGTAGAACTCAGAGTATTCTAAGCTAAGTTATATGTACCTTTAGTACTTATGTGATCTTTCACAAGATATTCTTAGGGCATGTGTGGTAAAACAACAGCAAGCTCAAATCCCAACCGCTGCTCACCAATGTGAGAAGTTGGCCTGATGTGCAGTGCTCACTATTCTAGTGATCACTATATATCAGTCCAAACAACCCTTATTGATGATTGGTTGTAAGTCAACCTTATAGACCAGCTATCCTAGTAGCATGGATACGAGCAGTCTAAGGCTAAGACTCTAGAGGGCGTGTTAAGCCAGCTGTTTTACCATCACATTACCCCTTGAACACCCAGTGAAAGGACACCACACAAGTGTTATGAAAATAAACAATGTATTTATTAGAATCACAACAACCCTGTACTCTTTATGAGGACAGGGTGCTAGGCACACAACAAAACTCTTACGAAAATACTTTTAAGTTAGCACGTTACACAAATGCCCGAGGGGCACGAAAAACCATATACGCTAAAAGTGGAATGCGAATTACTAGCAGGTAAGTAACAGTTCTAATAGGCTTTGGAATCGCTAGGACTGGACTAGGGAATCGTTAGATTACTACTAGGAGGCCCAGGGGACTCGGGTGCAGAGTGTGCACTCTCACGCGGGATGCGGGACAAAGTCTATGGAAGCTAGAATTCACAAAGTTAGTGTTCACGGGCGAACCCGACCTGGTAGGGAGAAAACGACAGTGGATCCTGACCCTTGGATAGTGAGGCTATGCTGGGACACCGGAGTGCCGAAGTTACCTAGCCCAGGGGCTGCAGCTGCATAGGTCTGAAAAGACGTCGGGGATCTCGTTGCCGGACCAGGAGCCTGGAAGGAAGAAGTTGCTGGCAGGCGACCAGTGAAGAAAAGTTCGATGGATCCAAGCCTGGATCAAGGAAGAAGAAAACCTGAAAGCAGAGGGGACCAAGTTCTTGAATCACTAGCCAGTGATTAAGTGGGCACCAGGATGGCACCGGGCGAAGTCACCGCAGTCAGGTGAGTGGGCGCTGCTGGGCTCTGCAGTCTCTCGGACCAGGAGGCGTTGTCGGCGACCAGGATGGAGGTGCGAGCTGTCCCACGAAGGATGAAGTCGTTGGCGTCGAAGTTACCCAGGATTGGGCAACAAGCCTTGGCTAATTCAAGCCCACGCGGTGGACTCAAAATGGCGTCTTGAGTGGACCAGGAGGGTCCAGGGTGCTCCTCTTCTGGAAGGGAGCAAGGGCCAGTCTGGAGCAACCAGACCAGCCGCAGAAATGTCGTCGGGCGTCGTCAGGAAGGCCACAAGCCAGCGGGCTAGTAGCCAAACAACGCGGTGAGCAGCAAAAAGCAGAAGGGCCCCACGCAGATCGTGGAGATGCTGGGGGGCTGCACTTCGGAGCTGGAGCTGCTCAGAGTCGGGGCTTCTCGGACCCCAAAGCACTCACCAGTAGATTACTCGGCGGGCTTGCTGGAAAGAAGTCGTGCAGTCTTGCAGATGGCCGGTCCCTTGAGGTCTCGTCGCACCCACGGTTCTCAGCTGGGCTGTAGAGGTGGGTAGAGGTCAGAGGTGCCAGGGAAGCCGGTTCTCGTCGAGCTGGGCAGTCGGATTCCGGAGGAAGGACTTACAGCAGACCGCAGTGTTCTTGGATGGTGCCTGCGGATGCAGGGTGACTACTCCTTAGTCACAAGGGAGAAATCTTAGGAAGAAGTCTTGAGTTCCTTTCGCAGAAAGTAGTTTCAGGATTCAAAGATGATCTGATCTGGAAGGGGGCCAGTCTCTACCTTTATCCTGTAAAAAGGGGCTGGCACGCGACTAAGTCCTGCCCTATGGGTGGGACTAGGAGGGGGGTGGTTACACCCACTTCCTTGGCGGGCTTTCCCCAGGCCAGGGGCTGGAGTGCCCCTGGAACTGGTTTCAGCCGGCCTATGCACAGTGAGCACCGGGGTGCCACTTGCAGTCACCTTCCTCTAAAGCCCTGCCTACCTACAATACACAAAACCCTGTCTGGGACGGTGCTGGCACCGCCCCTGGCAGGAAACCCTTTGTCCTTATCTCCTGCTCTGGGAGGACTCCCAGCAGCAGGAGGGCAGACTTGTGTCTCGGTGGCAGCATCCATTTTGTGGATGCTAAGGCTCTGTCTGACTTTTAACCGGGTTATAGGTTACAGGCATGTCGTGTCCCTCTAGAAGGGTGGAATGCTAACCCCGTCGCCAGAATTGGCGAGGGGTTAGTATTCCAATTCGTATGACACCTTACTCGACATGTTTTGATAAAGCGATACCAGAGTTGGCACATAACCGCGAGGATTATAATGCACTTAAGAGTATATGGTATGCGATATCATGGAAACGGCTAAGGGATGGATCCCGAAAGCCGCAGACAGGCTCAGCTCATGCCAGAGCACCATCTCACACGATTCCAAGCACTCTGCCTTCAGGATTGTTAAGGCCTGCCATAGGAGTGACTGATAGGAGATCTGTGTGTCCATTTTAGGGTTAGATATAGGTATACTATATCTAAAGCAAAGGGTGATTACACCACATTGCCCCAGCTGTCAAGCAGCCAGTTGTGTCAGATTTGGATGGCCAGCCAGGGGTGGCATAATACATGCTGCAGCCCCTGGTAGGCCCTGGGTACACCTATGCCCTGGGTACCTAGGGTACACTGTACAGGGACTGATGAGGTGGCTCAGTATCCAATTTAGATATGTACCTAAGGTACATGGAATCCATTTTACAGAGAGAGCAGTGGGCCTGAGGTCCTGAATAGCAGGGCCTCAGGTCAACTAAGTCAGAAAACCAGCAAAACACCAGGCAAAAAGTTGGGGGCAACCATAGTCAGGGGTCAACCTTCCTACACCCTTACTAGCCTGAACTGTCAGCAACTGATTTTTGCCCCCACCCACTGCAAGGGGCATATACTCGACCAGGTTTGGACTGCCAATCTCGATCATTCTCCTCCCTTGATCACCCCCTGCACCTGGTCAGACCATTACTTTGTCTCTTTCTCCATTGATCTTCCCAGTTTTTCTCGCCCCCCGCGCCCCGCTAGCATCACAGCCCGCAACTGGAAGAATGCCGACATGTCAATACTTCATTCCCTTCTGGCGACTTCAGCCCCCTCAGCCTCAGAATCTGTCTCGGTCCAAGCTTCCGCTCTCGAATACTGGGTGAAGACAGCTGCTGATTCTGTAGCCCCTCTAAAGGCTATCAAAGTCTCACGCCCCCACGACGCTCAGCGCTGGTTCACGGACCAGCTGAAATTAGACAAACTGGCTCTTCGGCAGGCCGAACGGCGCTGGCGCCATAAATATGACCCAGCACTTAAGACCGAATTTACCAACCTACTTAGCAAATACAAATCCTCTATTCTAGAGGCTAAGACTTCCTATTTCTCTGGTAAAATTTTGGCGTCGGCTTCAAAAGCCAAAGACATCTTTTCAATAGTCAATGAGCTCTCCCTCCCCGATCGTGTCACCCTCCCACCTGTTCCTACTCAGGCTTTGTGTGATGAGCTCAATGCTTTTTTTCTAGATAAGATCTCCACCATTAAAAATAACATTTCTCCACCTTCCCCTACCAAATCACTTCCCCTCCCCCCGGAAAACTCTCAGAAATTTCTATCCTTCCCTCCTATTTCCATCACCGAATTCAACAGTCTTCTTCACAAAGTTAGCTCCGGGTCTCCAAAGGATTGCTGCCCCCCACACATTTTCAAAGAAATCTTTATGCACTGCCCTGACCCTGCTCTAGCCCTTCTCAACTCCTCTTTAACATCAGGCGTCGTCCCTGAAGCTTTCAAGCAGGCGGTAGTGTTACCCATCCTGAAAAAGCCCAGCGCGGACCCCCTAGTGCTAAGCAACTATAGACCGATTTCCCTTCTCCCTTTCTTGGGAAAGATCTTAGAGACCTACGTCACTAAATGCTTGAGCACTTTTATTGAGTCTTCCTTCTTCCTTGATCCCCTGCAGGCGGGCTTTCGCCCCCTGCATTCTACGGAAATGGTGATTGCAGCCGTGATGGACACACTTCGAACTGGAGCTGACAACAATATCTCCCAGGCCCTCGTATTGTTAGACCTGTCGGCGGCTTTTGACACGGTCGATCACACTATTTTGATCGACCGTGTCAGAAACGCCGGTATTCGGGGCACTGCCCTCGACTGGGTTCGATCCTTCTTGCAGGACCGTTCCCAGGCAGTCCACCTTTCCACCTTTTCTGCTTCTTCTCTTTCCCTCACCTGTGGTGTTCCCCAGGGTTCGGCTCTCTCTCCCCTCCTTTTCAATTTGTATATGCAACCACTCATGGCTTCTCTCCGCCATTCTTCTGCTACAATATACAACTATGCCGACGATTTACAACTGATTTTTCCCCTGGACACTACACCTTCCTCTCGCCTCAACTTCCAAACAACTATGTTACTCATCTCGGACTGGATGGCTCACAGCCAGCTCAAGTTGAATCCGTCTAAAACGGAACTTGTCCTGGTAGGCGGTCCTTCCAGTCCTTGGGATGCCAACTATTGGCCTCCCTCTCTGGGCCTCCCCCCTTGCCCGGTCAGCTCTGTGAAAAGCCTAGGAGTGATCATCTCGGAGGATCTCTCCATGAAACCTCAGATCTCTGCGGTAACATCATCCTGCTTTTTCCAGCTACGCAGGATCCGCAAGATCTGTAGATTTCTAACTAGAGAGGCACTCATTCTAGTAATACTGGCTCTGGTCATCTCCAGAATCGACTTCGCCAACATTCTGTATGTGGGGATTCCTGCCTATCAGCTTCACAAACTTCAGCTGATTCAGAACCAGGCAGCACGCCTGGTGTACCACCAACCCAAACATCAGCATGTCTCCCCCCTTCTGAGGAGCCTTCATTGGCTCCCAGTGGCTAAACGATGCTCCTTTAAGCTAGGCTGCACCCTATTCAAATCTTTGCATGACCAGGCCCCAGTTTTCATTTCCTCCAAACTTAAGCGCTACTTCCCAATCCGCAATCTACGGTCCTCCGCCAATAATCTCCTTTGCATTCCATCTTTCCGCCGTAAAAAACATGGAGGATCATGCTTTTCTTTTTTAGGCCCCTCCTACTGGAATTCCCTCCCTTCTTTCTTTCGCCATCTTACCTCATATGAGCTGTTCCGCAAAACCCTCAAAACACACTTTTTCAAGGCGGCTTCTGAGTAACTCTTCTGCCCTGGCTAGCTATGTTTGTTATGAGCGCCAAGAAACCGTCTCGGTGTACGTGCGCGGTATACATTTTTTAACATAACATAACATACAGCATTTCTCATTTGCTTAGTGTCTTGTTATTGTTGGACGTAATGATGAATAGACTACTGTCTAATGGTCTTAGAGCCAGTATTACTACCGGTCCCAGTGTATGAGACACATACATGACTTTTCTGTTGCCTGCTTAGCATAGCTCCCTGCTCCTCTGTAGGTGTGCTACCAGCCAGTAAGGCGTGTGCCTTGCCCATCAGATGTGTTATGTTAGACTTGACTTCTCTGTGAGCAAAGTCTCCCTCCCATAGCAGGTGCTTTCTCTGAACTCTTGACTTGTAAGACTGCTGGGAAAGGCCCTCCCTAGCCCCTCACTCAGATAGATACATTTACCTTCAGAGCTCAGCTTTGGAGAAAGAGATTGGGGAGAGAGCAAATAGGGGAAGGCCCATGGTGCACACTTTATTTTACATAAAAGCTGGGGCTTGTGGGAGGACAGGGACAAGAGGGTTCTCAGGGAAAGAAATCCCAGGAGTATTGATGGCTAGGCCCTGAAACACAACAATCCCGGATTGGCAAGGCACAATATGCCTGTGCAACAGGCCTGACCCTAGGCTTCCGGAGTTCTTGGTCACAAAAGGCTCCAGTGATCTAAGCCCGACCAGGGCTGTAGGCCGCGTTGGGAGCGCATTAGGGACGCAGGGCGCAGAACTCTGCCCGTTTCACCCCAGCATTTAGGGGAGGACACAGAATCTGGGAAAGCCAGTGGGAAGGATTTTCCAGGAGGAGAGTTCAGTGAGATAATCTGAAACACAATAGTGCTGGTGATCTGGCGGGTGCATTCTGTGAACCACTTTTGTCGGGAGCAGCCTGCCATCATGCCCTGATAAACACAACTCTAGTCCCAAGCCAGTGACCTCAGCAAATGCAAAGACATTCATAGTTATAGTCTCCTGCATCTGATTCTTGCCATCTTCATGTGAAACGTTGGCGTTATCATGTCTGCTGCGCACACTTTGTTCATATGTGTACAATTTAAGTGGGTGCACCTGATCACTGTCTTGGGCAGAGCTCTGCCTGTGAATAACCCATGTGAAGCATTGGTGGTTCAGTGATAGAATTCTCGCCTGCCACGCGGGAGGCCCGGGTTCGATTCCCGGCCAATGCAAGACTGCTTTCTTTTGACTTTGTTTTCGAAAGGAAATATATGACCTCAGTGGGGAATAAAATGGTAAGCAGTGACCCCGACGTGATTTGAACACGCAACCTTCTGATCTGGAGTCAGACGCGCTACCGTTGCGCCACGAGGTCCTTACACTTACAGCTTTCGGAGCCAGATCAACAAATGCTGTGGGCCTTTTGACTTATTTTCCCCTCCTCATATGCCTACAGTTGTATTACAGAGCTTGACCTTTTGTTTTCTATCCTAATTATGAAATTGACTGCAGGTGCCGAGAGAACGCAGAGAATTGAAATATTCAGGGAAAGGGTGTCCAGCAGGAGAGAGCAAAGGTATGTATCTGTTTTCCATTCAAGTGTTTCATGCAGGCAAAATAATACGTCCCTGGGTGGGCTTGAACCACCAACCTTTCGATTAACAGCCGAACGCACTAACCGATTGCGCCACAGAGACGAGTGACTACAGCATCTTTCCTTAGACTCAATATATATCTTGATATGTATGTGCCTGCCTGGAGCTTGTCTTATATAAGCCATCATCATGTGAAACTTTGGCGTTGTCATGTCTGCTGCGCACACTTTGTTCATATGTGTACAATTTAAGTGTGTGCACCTGATCACTGTCTTGGACAGAGCTATGCCTGTGAACTCCCCATGTGAAGCATTGGTGGTTCAGTGGTAGAATTCTCGCCTGCCAAGCGGGAGGCCCGGGTTCGATTCCCGGCCAATGCAAGGCTGCGTTCCTTTGACTTTGTTTTCGAAAGGAAATATATGAACTCAGTGGGGAATAAAATGGTAAGCAGTGACCCCGACGTGATTTGACCACGCAACCTTCTGATCTGGAGTCAGACGCGCTACCGTTGCGCCACAAGGTCCTTACACTTACAGCCTTCAAGCCAGATCAACAAATGCTGATGGCCTTTTGACTTATTTTCCCCTCCTCATATGCCTACAGTTGTATTACAGGGCTAGGCCTTTTGTTTTCTATCCTAATTATGAAATTGACTGCAGGTGCAGAGAGAACGCAGAGGATTGAAATGTTCAGATAAAGGGTCTTAAGCAGGAGAGAGCAGAGGTACGTATCTGTGTTTCATTAAAGTGTTTCATGCAGGCAAAAAGGATACTTCCCTGGGTGGGCTTGAACCACCAACCTTTCAGTTAACAACCAAACACGCTAACCATTTGCACCACAGAGGTTAATAACTGTAGCACAGTTCCTGAGACTCAATATATATCTTGATAATTGTGTGCCTGCCTGGAGCTTGTGTTATATAATGCGTCTTTATGCCATACAGCATTTCTCATTTGCTTAGTGTCTTGTTATTGTTGGACGTAATGATGAATAGACTACTGTCTAATGGTCTTAGAGCCAGTATTACTACCGGTCCCAGTGTATGAGACACATACATGACTTTTCTGTTGCCTGCTTAGCATAGCTCCCTGCTCCTCTGTAGGTGTGCTACCAGCCAGTAAGGCGTGTGCCTTGCCCATCAGATGTGTTATCTTAGACTTGACTTCTCTGTGAGCAAAGTCTCCCTCCCATAGCAGGTGCTTTCTCTGAACTCTTGACTTGTAAGACTGCTGGGAAAGGCCCTCCCTAGCCCCTCACTCAGATAGATACATTTACCTTCAGAGCTCAGCTTTGGAGAAAGAGATTGGGGAGAGAGCAAATAGGGGAAGGCCCATGGTGCACACTTTATTTTACATAAAAGCTGGGGCTTGTGGGAGGACAGGGACAAGAGGGTTCTCAGGGAAAGAAATCCCAGGAGTATTGATGGCTAGGCCCTGAAACACAACAATCCCGGATTGGCAAGGCACAATATGCCTGTGCAACAGGCCTGACCCTAGGCTTCCGGAGTTCTTGGTCACAAAAGGCTCCAGTGATCTAAGCCCGACCAGGGCTGTAGGCCGCATTGGGAGCGCGTTAGGGACGCGTAAAGGGACGCAGGGCGCAGAACTCCGCCCGTTTCACCCCAGCATTTAGGGGAGGACACAGAATCTGGGAAAGCCAGTGGGAAGGATTTTCCAGGAGGAGAGTTCAGTGAGATAATCTGAAACACAATAGTGCTGGTGATCTGGCGGGTGCATTCTGTGAACCACTTTTGTCGGGAGCAGCCTGCCATCATGCCCTGATAAACACAACTCTAGTCCCAAGCCAGTGACCTCAGCAAATGCAAAGACATTTATAGTTATAGTCTCCTGCATCTGATTCTTGCCATCTTCATGTGAAACGTTGGCGTTATCATGTCTGCTGCGCACACTTTGTTCATTTGTGTACAATTTAAGTGTGTGCACCTGATCACTGTCTTGGGCAGAGCTCTGCCTGTGAACGACCCATGTGAAGCATTGGTGGTTCAGTGGTAGAATTCTCGCCTGCCACGCGGGAGGCCCGGGTTCGATTCCCGGCCAATGCAAGACTGCTTTCTTTTGACTTTGTTTTCGAAAGGAAATATATGACCTCAGTGGGGAATAAAATGGTAAGCAGTGACCCCGACGTGATTTGAACACGCAACCTTCTGATCTGGAGTCAGACGCGCTACCGTTGCGCCACGAGGTCCTTACACTTACAGCTTTCGGAGCCAGATCAACAAATGCTGTGGGCCTTTTGACTTATTTTCCCCTCCTCATATGCCTACAGTTGTATTACAGAGCTTGACCTTTTGTTTTCTATCCTAATTATGAAATTGACTGCAGGTGCCGAGAGAACGCAGAGAATTGAAATATTCAGGGAAAGGGTGTCCAGCAGGAGAGAGCAAAGGTATGTATCTGTTTTCCATTCAAGTGTTTCATGCAGGCAAAATAATACGTCCCTGGGTGGGCTTGAACCACCAACCTTTCGGTTAACAGCCGAACGCGCTAACCGATTGCGCCACAGAGACGAGTGACTACAGCATCTTTCCTTAGACTCAATATATATCTTGATATGTATGTGCCTGCCTGGAGCTTGTCTTATATAAGCCATCATCATGTGAAACTTTGGCGTTGTCATGTCTGCTGCGCACACTTTGTTCATATGTGTACAATTTAAGTGTGTGCACCTGATCACTGTCTTGGACAGAGCTATGCCTGTGAACTCCCCATGTGAAGCATTGGTGGTTCAGTGGTAAAATTCTCGCCTGCCACGCGGGAGGCCCGGGTTCGATTCCCGGCCAATGCAAGGTTGCGTTCCTTTGACTTTGTTTTCGAAAGGAAATATATGAACTCAGTGGGGAATAAAATGGTAAGCAGTGACCCCGACGTGATTTGACCACGCAACCTTCTGATCTGGAGTCAGACGCGCTACCGTTGTGCCACAAGGTCCTTACACTTACAGCCTTCAAGCCAGATCAACAAATGCTGATGGCCTTTTGACTTATTTTCCCCTCCTCATATGCCTACAGTTGTATTACAGGGCTAGGCCTTTTGTTTTCTATCCTAATTATGAAATTGACTGCAGGTGCAGAGAGAACGCAGAGGATTGAAATGTTCAGATAAAGGGTCTTAAGCAGGAGAGAGCAGAGGTACGTATCTGTGTTTCATTAAAGTGTTTCATGCAGGCAAAAAGGATACTTCCCTGGGTGGGCTTGAACCACCAACCTTTCTGTTAACAACCGAACGCGCTAACCATTTGCACCACAGAGGTTAATAACCGTAGCACAGTTCCTGAGACTCAATATATATCTTGATAATTGTGTGCCTGCCTGGAGCTTGTGTTATATAATGCGTCTTTATGCCATACAGCATTTCTCATTTGCTTAGTGTCTTGTTATTGTTGGACGTAATGATGAATAGACTACTGTCTAATGGTCTTAGAGCCAGTATTACTACCGGTCCCAGTGTATGAGACACATACATGACTTTTCTGTTGCCTGCTTAGCATAGCTCCCTGCTCCTCTGTAGGTGTGCTACCAGCCAGTAAGGCGTGTGCCTTGCCCATCAGATGTGTTATGTTAGACTTGACTTCTCTGTGAGCAAAGTCTCCCTCCCATAGCAGGTGCTTTCTCTGAACTCTTGACTTGTAAGACTGCTGGGAAAGGCCCTCCCTAGCCCCTCACTCAGATAGGTACATTTACCTTCAGAGCTCAGCTTTGGAGAAAGAGATTGGGGAGAGAGCAAATAGGGGAAGGCCCATGGTGCACACTTTATTTTACATAAAAGCTGGGGCTTGTGGGAGGACAGGGACAAGAGGGTTCTCAGGGAAAGAAATCCCAGGAGTATTGATGGCTAGGCCCTGAAACACAACAATCCCGGATTGGCAAGGCACAATATGCCTGTGCAACAGGCCTGACCCTAGGCTTCCGGAGTTATTGGTCACAAAAGGCTCCAGTGATCTAAGCCCGACCAGGGCTGTGCCCGACCAGGGCTGTAGGCCGCGTTGGGAGCGCGTTAGGGACGCAAGGCGCAGAACTCTGCCCGTTTCACCCCAGCATTTAGGGGAGGACACAGAATCTGGGAAAGCCAGTGGGAAGGATTTTCCAGGAGGAGAGTTCAGTGAGATAATCTGAAACACAATAGTGCTGGTGATCTGGCGGGTGCATTCTGTGAACCACTTTTGTCGGGAGCAGCCTGCCATCATGCCCTGATAAACACAACTCTAGTCCCAAGCCAGTGACCTCAGCAAATGCAAAGACATTCATAGTTATAGTCTCCTGCATCTGATTCTTGCCATCTTCATGTGAAACGTTGGCGTTATCATGTCTGCTGCGCACACTTTGTTCATATGTGTACAATTTAAGTGTGTGCACCTGATCACTGTCTTGGGCAGAGCTCTGCCTGTGAACAACCCATGTGAAGCATTGGTGGTTCAGTGGTAGAATTCTCGCCTGCCACGCGGGAGGCCCGGGTTCGATTCCCGGCCAATGCAAGACTGCTTTCTTTTGACTTTGTTTTCGAAAGGAAATATATGACCTCAGTGGGGAATAAAATGGTAAGCAGTGACCCCGACGTGATTTGAACACGCAACCTTCTGATCTGGAGTCAGACGCGCTACCGTTGCGCCACGAGGTCCTTACACTTACAGCTTTCGGAGCCAGATCAACAAATGCTGTGGGTCTTTTGACTTATTTTCCCCTCCTCATATGCCTACAGTTGTATTACAGAGCTTGACTGTTAGACCTGGCATCATTGGCATGAGTCTCTCCTCCATTTTTTCTGTTTGCCTCCTCTGTTTACGACGTTTTTGCTGGTATATGCTTTGGGCACTGTGCCACTGCTGATCAGTGCCACAGTGCAAGTGCTCCCTATGTGAAATTGCTGTATTGATTGACTTCCATGTTTGGCTTATTTGGTTTACTATCAGTCCCTAGTAGAGTGCACCAGGAGTGCCAGGGCTTGTAAATACAAATGCTGCTAGTGGGCCTGCAGCACATGTTGTGCCACCCACAAGAGCGGCCTAGTAAAAGTATGTCTGAAGGTCTGCCATTGCCAGACCACGTGCAGTCTGACTGTCACGAGGACTGCGCAAGTACACCTACTTGCCAGTCCCTAAACCTTCCCTTAACTTCATGTTAGTCACCCCTATGGTAGGCCCACGGGCAGGGTGCATTGTAAGCATAAGGTAGGACAAGCCTGACAAGGTTGGCATGTCCTAATAGTGAATTACATCCATAGTCGTTTTTCACTATTGTAAGGTAGCCTGCTCTCCATCAGTTAGAATGGGCTGCCAGGATTATTAAGGTTATAATCCTAGCGGGCTCGGGGAGCATGGTGCAATGTCGAGTTTGGTATCCCTGAACTCAGGGTTTAATAACGCATCCGTTTGTGTGGATGGTTTTTGGACTCTGTGTTTGAAAATAGCACTTTTAGAAAGTAGCTATTTTCTTGTCTAACTGTCTACCGGTCTCTGCTGGTTCTGGTGTGCGTGTGACAGGAGCTGGGTGGCTCCAGTGAGTCTGAATGAGTCAGTGTGGGATGAGTGGGGCATTTGCATTGAGAGTAGGGGAGAGTAGCTCTTGATAGCCTGCCCTGCCTGATACAATGTTGGCTCCGGCCCCCTGCCAGGCGACTGATGACTCTGTGCTTGCCTGGGACTTTCCTGGCCCGCCTCCTGCCGGGCAGCTGATGGCCCTGCCCCTGCCAGTGACAATGCTGGCTCCGCTCCTGCTGAGCGGCTGAGGACTCTGCCCTGCCCAGTGAATAGGCCAGGTGCTCTGGCCTGGCAACACCCACAACAAACCCAGGATGGGGGGAAATTCCCCTGCATGGACAAAGGGATCAAAGCCAAAAAGGGGTATAAGAGAAGGACCCCTGAACCAAGAAATCAGATCACTTCTGACAAGGAAACCTGAACCAAGGACAAGAAGCCTGCTGATCTAAGGACTGCCTACCCCTTCTGCCAGAGTGCTGTTTGTTGGGGGAATCCTGCATTGCTTCTTTATTTTTGCCAAGGAACCAGGAGAGAGGAACTTTGTGTGTACTCTCACTCTTTGCTGAGAAAATCTCCAAGGGCTGGAAGAGTGCCAGTCTCCTGTTGAAGTCACAGGGCTAAAGGACTTCATCTGCTTAAAGTGCTATTTGCTGGAGTTTGTGAATCCAGCACCTCTGAAAGAATCCAGCAATCTCGACGCCGACGGACGCCGCCGAATCCAGCTCGACATCGTGAGTAACGGCTCCAGTGTCCCGCTTCCTCGACGCCGGCCGCCGGGCCCGATCGACGCCAGCAGCAACGCCAGTGAGTAGTGAGTTCGGCTCCAGCTCCAAGTGACCTCGTGTCTGCACCGCCGCTGATCGCATCGACTTCGAGCCCTCTCGACGCCGTGAGCGCTGCTCACTCTTGCAACATCGACATCGACGACGCCGTACCCTGCTTCATCCCGTGAGCGCTGCTCCCGCCTGACTTCGGTCGACGCCGCTGCAGATCGCCCCGACTCCGAGGCTCGATCGACGTCGAAGACGCGACGCCGGACATCTCGACGCCGCTGATCATCGAGTGCTTCACTTTTCCAAGGTACTGTGTTGTTGGGGTCAGTGCGACTCCGGGCTCGACGTAGCGCTCCTCGCGGTCGATGCCGAACCTTTGGATTAACTTTGCCTCGACGTCGTGTGACTCCCGTGTGGGTTACATTGTTGCCAAGAACTTTGATTTAGAGAAGAAGAGTTGCTTTTGATACTAAAGACTTTGTGCTAAGAAGAAACCGTGCTTGAACTATTATTTTTCCTTCCAAGAGTATTTATTAAGACTGTGGTATATTTTTGTCGTTATTTGGTCTTGTGCTAAGCCTTATATAAAAATACTTATTTTTATAATACTACTGTGTCGTGTCCATTTGTAGTGTATTCACTTTATTACTGTATGTGGTCATAAATGCTTAACGCACTGCCTCTGAGATAAGCCTGTCTGCTTTGCCAAGCTACCAAGGGGGTGAGCAGGGGTTATCTAAGTGTGTGATCTCCTTGCCCTGACTAGAAAAGGTGTGTCCCTATTTGTCAGAAGTGTATACCTCTGCCAACTAGAGACAGCCGCTTCTAACATTGGTGGGTCAGCGGTGGGATTTTGAACTTTGCATTTATGACCCATGTGCAGTGATTAGTGTGCGCTACATAGTGAAAGCAGACCATAGCGCAGCCACAATCTGTTTTGGTTGGATATTCTATTTTTGTTCTCCGCTTTTCCTGAAGCTTGATTTTTGAAACTGCCAGTTTTGACCATGAGTAATGCTGGAAGCACTACACCTGTTGTTGAGGAGGAGTTTGATAGGAGTAAGATAAACGACTATCCAGTAAGGAAGCTGAAATCCTTTTGCAAGCAGTTGAAAGTTCCTACCACAGGCATTTCCAAGAGAGCAGATTATCTCAAAGCATTGGAGGCCTGGTTAGAGGCCAGAGACCCCTCTGCCCCGGTGGTGGTACCGACAGAGGAAGGGGAGGAGGAAGTGCCCGTGACTGGGCCTGTATCCCCTCCTGGCAGCAGTGTTTCCTCCAAAGGTCTTTCCCCTGAAGAAAGAGAAGAAAGGGCGAAGGAGCGAGCCTACAACGTGGAAATGGCAAAACTTAAGATAAATGGGCAGTTGGAGATAGAGAATGCAAGAGGCAGGAGAGAAGCTGATTTGGAGATCAAAAGATTAGAGTTTGAAAGAGAGAAGTTAGCTTTTGAGCGTGAGAAAATGGTGAGGGACATGGAGCTCAAAGCTAAGGAGTTAGAATTGAATCCCTCTGGTGGCAGCGTCCCATCCGTGCCTGCAGAAAGTAGGTTTTATTTTCCCAAAGATGTGATCAAAGATTTTCAGAAGAATGAGGATATTGGTCAGTGGTTTAAAGCATATGAGTTAGCATTGTTGGCCCACCGGGTCCCTGAGAAGGATTGGGGAGCGGGGTTGTGGGGTCGCTTTGTGAATGAGGGAAGAGATACCCTGTTAGACATGCCTGTTGAGAATAGGACGTCTTATGCTCATATGAAAGATGCTTTAATGTTACGGTATGGCCTCACCCCAGAAAAGTACCGACAGGCCTTTAGAGAATGTAAGAAGTTGCCTGGTACCACGTGGGTGGAGTATGTATCATATTTTTGCAGAGCCATGGATGGTTGGGTAAAGGGCAGCAAAGTGGAAAGTTATGATGCTCTTTATGATTTGTTTGCTTGGGAGCACTTGTCTAATAACTGTTTTCCAGAGCTGCGCCAGCACCTTATTGATAGCACGATATCTAACCCTAGAAAACTTGCTGAAGAGGCGGACCGCTGGGTCAGTACCAGGGTCCACAAGGGTCCAGTGGGAGACTCAGCCAAAGGTGGGCAGGGTCCCCAGCAGAAGAGTGGGGGGGACAAGGGTAAACAGAAGGAGTCCCAGAAAGGGCCCCAAAGTAATCCCCAAGGGAACCAAGGGAAAGGTTCCCAGCCTCCCCCTGTGAAGAAATCAGAGGCCCCGCCAGGTAAACCTGGTCATAGGGGCCCCCTGACCTGCTTCGTTTGTAAGCAGGTAGGACACCGTTTTTATGACCCTCAGTGTCCCTTGAAGAAGTCTGGTGCACTACCCAGTGCACCACCCCGTCAGTTGGCTAGTGTAGCTCTGGGAGGGGAGGAGATGGTTGCCCATGGTGGGGAGGGTCCCGCGGAAATGTCCCTGGTCTCTCTAGGAGACATGGAATTGGTCCCTCCACCCCCTCTGCCTAGTAACACTAAGAAATATAGGCAGTGGGTGACCATTAATGGCCATAGAGTGGAAGCTCTCAGAGACACCGGAGCGAGTGTGACAGCTGTCAAGTGTCACTTGGTGTCCAGAGAGCAGGTTGTTCCCCACGCATTCTACCCTGTGATAGCTGCTGACAACTCCCAGAAAGAGTGTGAGGTAGCTCAAGTTTCCTTTGAATGGGGGGGAGTTTCGGGTACTCTTCAGGTTGCTGTGAGGCCCGCCATGCCTGTTGATTGTCTCCTGGGCAACGATTTAGAAGACTCCCCTTGGGCTAAGGTGGAGAGGGGGACCCATTTGAAAATGTTGGGTGTGCCAGAGTGGGTGTGTGCAACCACTCGATCCATGACAGCAAGTAAGGGTGTTGATGGGGTTCTGGAGCCTGAAAGTATGGCCCAGGACCCAGCTGTGAAGAGAAGAGGCAGGGGGCGCGGGAAACCGTCCCCCGTAGTTCCCGTGGTCCAGGAGGAGGCAGACCTCGAGGGGGATGCCCTGGAACCCACAGGTGAACAAGTTGCCGAACTGGGAGACCTGCCCGAGCTGACCCATTGGCAGCAGGATGGTGGTCCCTCCAGGGAGGAATTCTGTGCAGAACAGAAAGTGTGCCCTTCTCTTGTGGGTATGAGGCAGCAGGCCTCAGCCCAAACCTCAGGTGATCAGTCAGGGTCACATTTTGTGTACTGGGAGAACGACCTCCTGTATAGCGAGCCTAAGGCTGCTGAGCCTGGGTCAGCCCGTGTGCTGGTGGTACCCCAGCGCTTCAGAGCCTTCCTACTGGGTTTGGCTCATGACGTTCCTTTAGCTGGACATCTGGGGCAGGACAAGACCTATGACAGGCTTGTCACCCATTTCTATTGGCCTCAGATGCGGAGGGATGTAGACATCCAGTGCAAGACCTGTCAGACTTGCCAGGCAAGTGGGAAGAGCGGGCGGAAGCAGAAGGCTCCCCTCCAACCTTTTCCCGTGGTCAGTACCCCCTTTGACCGGGTGGGGATTGACATTGTTGGGCCACTGGACCCCAAGACAGCCCTGGGCAACAGGTTCATCCTGGTCTTGGTGGACCATGCCACACGGTACCCGGAAGCCATCCCTCTCAGAACAGTGACTGCCCCCGTGGTGGGACGGGCGCTGATGGGTGTTTTCTCCCGAATGGGGTTCCCCAGAGAGGTGGTGTCAGACCGGGGCACCAACTTCATTTCCAACTATATGAAGTCTCTGTGGAAGGAGTGTGGGGTAACTTATAAGTTCACCACTCCTTACCACCCTCAAGGTAATGGGTTGGTTGAAAGATTCAACCGTACCCTTAAAGGCATGATCATGGGTCTTGAAGAACCAATGAGGCGTAAATGGGACGTCCTCTTGCCATGCCTGTTGTTTGCTTACCGTGAGGTGCCACAGAAGTCTCTAGGGTTCAGCCCCTTTGAGCTTTTGTATGGTCACCCGGTAAGAGGACCTTTAAGTCTGGTCAAAGAAGGCTGGGAGCAATCTCCCAGGAAACCTCCCCAGGATGTATACAGTTACATGCTGGCCTTTAGGAACCAGACTAGGCGCTTCAGGGATCTTGCTCAGGCAAATCTGGAGGCCAGCCAGGAGGAGATGAAGCGGTGGTACGACCAGAAGGCCACTCTGGTAGAGCTTCAGCCTGGACAGAAAGTTTGGGTCATGTCCCCTGTGGAACCTTGTGCGCTCAAGGACAGGTGGACTGGACCATTTGAGGTTGTGGAGAAGAAGAGCGATGTCACCTACCTGGTGGATTTAAAGTCTCCCAGGAACCCCTTGCGGGTCCTGCATGTCAACCGTTTGAAGCCCCACTTAGAAAGGTCCGAAGTGGGCATGCTCCTAGCTACAGATGCTGGAATGGAGGAGGAGAGTGAGCCTCTTCCTGACCTCCTGTATGCAAAAGAGCAAGATGGGTCAGTGGATGGTGTTGTCCTCTCTGACACACTGACCCCTGAACAGCAGCAGGATTGTCGCCATTTGTTGGGGCAATTCCCTGATCTGTTTTCCTTGATTCCTGGTGTTACTCAGTGGTGTGTCCATGATGTAGACACCGGGGACAGCACTCCTGTCAAGCACAAGGCTTACAGAGTGACTGACAAGGTCAGAGCATACATCAAGGAGGAGGTCTCCAAGATGTTTGCCCTAGGGGTGGTTGAGTCCTCTAGCAGTCCTTGGGCCAGCCCCGTGGTCTTGGTTCCAAAGGCTGCAGCGCCTGGTGCTTCACCGGAACTTCGGTTCTGTGTGGATTACCGAGGACTCAATTCAGTCACCAAGACTGACGCGCACCCCATCCCCAGAGCTGATGAGCTCATCGATCGGTTAGGGGCTGCCCAGTACCTTAGTACGTTTGATCTAACGTCTGGGTACTGGCAGATCGCCTTGACCGATGGGGCAAAAGAGAGGTCAGCATTCTCCACACCAGATGGGCACTACCAGTTCCGGGTTATGCCCTTTGGGATGAAGAATGCCCCTGCCACCTTCCAGAGGTTGGTCAACCAGGTCTTGGCTGGACTGGAGGATTTCAGTGCCGCCTACCTGGACGACATCGCAGTGTTCAGCGCCAGCTGGGAGGAACACTTGTGCCACCTCCAGGAAGTGTTGTTGGCCCTGCGCAGAGCAGGCCTCACAATCAAAGCCAGTAAGTGCCAGATTGGGCAGGGTTCAGTGGTGTACTTGGGGCACCAAGTAGGGAGCGGCAAGGTGGCCCCCCTACAACCCAAGATTGATACCATCCTGGCATGGGCACCGCCCAAAACCCAGACTCAGGTGAGAGCCTTCCTGGGTCTCACGGGTTACTACAGGAGGTTTGTCAAGGATTATGGTAACATTGTGCACCCCTTGACTTCGCTGACTTCCAGGAAGCAGCCACGACTTGTGAACTGGACTGACGCCTGTCAGACGGCCTTTGACACCCTGAAAACTGCAATGTGCACAGCACCCATACTCCAGGCACCCGACTTTTCTAAAGAATTTGTTGTTCAGACGGACGCTTCAGAGCATGGCGTGGGGGCTGTTCTAGCTCAGGTGAATGAAGAGGGCCGAGACTTACCTGTAGCCTTCATCAGCAGGAGGTTACTTCCCAGGGAACAGAGGTGGAGTGCGATAGAAAGAGAAGCATTTGCTGTGGTCTGGGCGCTGAAAAAGCTGAGACCCTACCTGTTTGGGACTCACTTCCGGGTGCAGACAGACCACAGGCCCCTCAGATGGTTGATGCAGATGAGGGGTGAGAACCCAAAGCTGTTGAGGTGGTCCATTTCCCTACAGGGGATGGACTTCACGGTGGAACACCGCCCTGGCACAGATCACGCCAATGCTGATGGTCTGTCCAGATTTTTCCGCCTTAGTGATGAGGACTCCCTAGGGTAAGGGTAGTTCTCCCCACATTTCAGCTGGAGGGGACACGTGTTAGACCTGGCATCATTGGCATGAGTCTCTCCTCCATTTTTTCTGTTTGCCTCCTCTGTTTACGACGTTTTTGCTGGTATATGCTTTGGGCACTGTGCCACTGCTGATCAGTGCCACAGTGCAAGTGCTCCCTATGTGAAATTGCTGTATTGATTGACTTCCATGTTTGGCTTATTTGGTTTACTATCAGTCCCTAGTAGAGTGCACCAGGAGTGCCAGGGCTTGTAAATACAAATGCTGCTAGTGGGCCTGCAGCACATGTTGTGCCACCCACAAGAGCGGCCTAGTAAAAGTATGTCTGAAGGTCTGCCATTGCCAGACCACGTGCAGTCTGACTGTCACGAGGACTGCGCAAGTACACCTACTTGCCAGTCCCTAAACCTTCCCTTAACTTCATGTTAGTCACCCCTATGGTAGGCCCACGGGCAGGGTGCATTGTAAGCATAAGGTAGGACAAGCCTGACAAGGTTGGCATGTCCTAATAGTGAATTACATCCATAGTCGTTTTTCACTATTGTAAGGTAGCCTGCTCTCCATCAGTTAGAATGGGCTGCCAGGATTATTAAGGTTATAATCCTAGCGGGCTCGGGGAGCATGGTGCAATGTCGAGTTTGGTATCCCTGAACTCAGGGTTTAATAACGCATCCGTTTGTGTGGATGGTTTTTGGACTCTGTGTTTGAAAATAGCACTTTTAGAAAGTAGCTATTTTCTTGTCTAACTGTCTACCGGTCTCTGCTGGTTCTGGTGTGCGTGTGACAGGAGCTGGGTGGCTCCAGTGAGTCTGAATGAGTCAGTGTGGGATGAGTGGGGCATTTGCATTGAGAGTAGGGGAGAGTAGCTCTTGATAGCCTGCCCTGCCTGATACAATGTTGGCTCCGGCCCCCTGCCAGGCGACTGATGACTCTGTGCTTGCCTGGGACTTTCCTGGCCCGCCTCCTGCCGGGCAGCTGATGGCCCTGCCCCTGCCAGTGACAATGCTGGCTCCGCTCCTGCTGAGCGGCTGAGGACTCTGCCCTGCCCAGTGAATAGGCCAGGTGCTCTGGCCTGGCAACACCCACAACAAACCCAGGATGGGGGGAAATTCCCCTGCATGGACAAAGGGATCAAAGCCAAAAAGGGGTATAAGAGAAGGACCCCTGAACCAAGAAATCAGATCACTTCTGACAAGGAAACCTGAACCAAGGACAAGAAGCCTGCTGATCTAAGGACTGCCTACCCCTTCTGCCAGAGTGCTGTTTGTTGGGGGAATCCTGCATTGCTTCTTTATTTTTGCCAAGGAACCAGGAGAGAGGAACTTTGTGTGTACTCTCACTCTTTGCTGAGAAAATCTCCAAGGGCTGGAAGAGTGCCAGTCTCCTGTTGAAGTCACAGGGCTAAAGGACTTCATCTGCTTAAAGTGCTATTTGCTGGAGTTTGTGAATCCAGCACCTCTGAAAGAATCCAGCAATCTCGACGCCGACGGACGCCGCCGAATCCAGCTCGACATCGTGAGTAACGGCTCCAGTGTCCCGCTTCCTCGACGCCGGCCGCCGGGCCCGATCGACGCCAGCAGCAACGCCAGTGAGTAGTGAGTTCGGCTCCAGCTCCAAGTGACCTCGTGTCTGCACCGCCGCTGATCGCATCGACTTCGAGCCCTCTCGACGCCGTGAGCGCTGCTCACTCTTGCAACATCGACATCGACGACGCCGTACCCTGCTTCATCCCGTGAGCGCTGCTCCCGCCTGACTTCGGTCGACGCCGCTGCAGATCGCCCCGACTCCGAGGCTCGATCGACGTCGAAGACGCGACGCCGGACATCTCGACGCCGCTGATCATCGAGTGCTTCACTTTTCCAAGGTACTGTGTTGTTGGGGTCAGTGCGACTCCGGGCTCGACGTAGCGCTCCTCGCGGTCGACGCCGAACCTTTGGATTAACTTTGCCTCGACGTCGTGTGACTCCCGTGTGGGTTACATTGTTGCCAAGAACTTTGATTTAGAGAAGAAGAGTTGCTTTTGATACTAAAGACTTTGTGCTAAGAAGAAACCGTGCTTGAACTATTATTTTTCCTTCCAAGAGTATTTATTAAGACTGTGGTATATTTTTGTCGTTATTTGGTCTTGTGCTAAGCCTTATATAAAAATACTTATTTTTATAATACTACTGTGTCGTGTCCATTTGTAGTGTATTCACTTTATTACTGTATGTGGTCATAAATGCTTAACGCACTGCCTCTGAGATAAGCCTGTCTGCTTTGCCAAGCTACCAAGGGGGTGAGCAGGGGTTATCTAAGTGTGTGATCTCCTTGCCCTGACTAGAAAAGGTGTGTCCCTATTTGTCAGAAGTGTATACCTCTGCCAACTAGAGACAGCCGCTTCTAACATTGACCTTTTGTTTTCTATCCTAATTATGAAATTGACTGCAGGTGCCGAGAGAACGCAGAGAATTGAAATATTCAGGGAAAGGGTGTCCAGCAGGAGAGAGCAAAGGTATGTATCTGTTTTCCATTCAAGTGTTTCATGCAGGCAAAATAATACGTCCCTGGGTGGGCTTGAACCACCAACCTTTCGGTTAACAGCCAAACGCGCTAACCGATTGCGCCACAGAGACGAGTGACTACAGCATCTTTCCTTAGACTCAATATATATCTTGATATGTATGTGCCTGCCTGGAGCTTGTCTTATATAAGCCATCATCATGTGAAAGTTTGGCGTTGTCATGTCTGCTGCGCACACTTTGTTCATATGTGTACAATTTAAGTGTGTGCACCTGATCACTGTCTTGGACAGAGCTATGCCTGTGAACTCCCCATGTGAAGCATTGGTGGTTCAGTGGTAGAATTCTCACCTGCCACGCGGGAGGCCCGGGTTCGATTCCCGGCCAATGCAAGGCTGCGTTCCTTTGACTTTGTTTTCGAAAGGAAATATATGAACTCAGTGGGGAATAAAATGGTAAGCAGTGACCCCGACGTGATTTGACCACGCAACCTTCTGATCTGGAGTCAGACGCGCTACCTTTGCGCCACAAGGTCCTTACACTTACAGCCTTCAAGCCAGATCAACAAATGCTGATGGCCTTTTGACTTATTTTCCCCTCCTCATATGCCTACAGTTGTATTACAGGGCTAGGCCTTTTGTTTTCTATCCTAATTATGAAATTGACTGCAGGTGCAGAGAGAACGCAGAGGATTGAAATGTTCAGATAAAGGGTCTTAAGCAGGAGAGAGCAGAGGTACGTATCTGTGTTTCATTAAAGTGTTTCATGCAGGCAAAAAGGATACTTCCCTGGGTGGGCTTGAACCACCAACCTTTCTGTTAACAACCGAACGCGCTAACCATTTGCACCACAGAGGTTAATAACTGTAGCACAGTTCCTGAGACTCAATATATATCTTGATAATTGTGTGCCTGCCTGGAGCTTGTGTTATATAATGTGTCTTTATGCCATACAGCATTTCTCATTTGCTTAGTGTCTTGTTATTGTTGGACGTAATGATGAATAGACTACTGTCTAATGGTCTTAGAGCCAGTATTACTACCGGTCCCAGTGTATGAGACACATACATGACTTTTCTGTTGCCTGCTTAGCATAGCTCCCTGCTCCTCTGTAGGTGTGCTACCAGCCAGTAAGGCGTGTGCCTTGCCCATCAGATGTGTTATCTTAGACTTGACTTCTCTGTGAGCAAAGTCTCCCTCCCATAGCAGGTGCTTTCTCTGAACTCTTGACTTGTAAGACTGCTGGGAAAGGCCCTCCCTAGCCCCTCACTCAGATAGATACATTTACCTTCAGAGCTCAGCTTTGGAGAAAGAGATTGGGGAGAGAGCAAATAGGGGAAGGCCCATGGAGCACACTTTATTTTACATAAAAGCTGGGGCTTGTGGGAGGACAGGGACAAGAGGGTTCTCAGGGAAAGAAATCCCAGGAGTATTGATGGCTAGGCCCTGAAACACAACAATCCCGGATTGGCAAGGCACAATATGCCTGTGCAACAGGCCTGACCCTAGGCTTCCGGAGTTCTTGGTCACAAAAGGCTCCAGTGATCTAAGCCCGACCAGGGCTGTGCCCGACCAGGGCTGTAGGCCGCGTTGGGAGCGCGTTAGGGACGCAGGGCGCAGAACTCTGCCCGTTTCACCCCAGCATTTAGGGGAGGGCACAGAATCTGGGTAAGCCAGTGGGAAAGATTTTCCAGGAGGAGAGTTCAGTGAGATAATCTGAAACACAATAGTGCTGGTGATCTGGCGGGTGCATTCTGTGAACCACTTTTGTCGGGAGCAGCCTGTCATCATGCCCTGATAAACACAACTCTAGTCCCAAGCCAGTGACCTCAGCAAATGCAAAGACATTCATAGTTATAGTCTCCTGCATCTGATTCTTGCCATCTTCATGTGAAACGTTGGCGTTATCATGTCTGCTGCGTACACTTTGTTCATATGTGTACAATTTAAGTGTGTGCACCTGATCACTGTCTTGGGCAGAGCTCTGCCTGTGAACAACCCATGTGAAGCATTGGTGGTTCAGTGGTAGAATTCTCGCCTGCCACACGGGAGGCCCGGGTTCGATTCCCGGCCAATGCAAGACTGCTTTCTTTTGACTTTGTTTTCGAAAGGAAATATATGACCTCAGTGGGGAATAAAAGGGTAAGCAGTAACCCCGACGTGATTTGAACACGCAACCTTCTGATCT
>NC_136058.1:377091493-377096493 GCF_964261635.1 Lissotriton helveticus
ATCCTAATTATGAAATTGACTGCAGGTGCCGAGAGAACGCAGAGAATTGAAATATTCAGGGAAAGGGTGTCCAGCAGGAGAGAGCAAAGGTATGTATCTGTTTTCCATTCAAGTGTTTCATGCAGGCAAAATAATATGTCCCTGGGTGGGATTGAACCACCAACCTTTCGCTTAACAGCCGAACGCGCTAACCGATTGCGCCACAGAGACGAGTGACTACAGCATCTTTCCTTAGACTCAATATATATCTTGATATGTATGTGCCTGCCTGGAGCTTGTCTTATATAAGCCATCATCATGTGAAACTTTGGCGTTGTCATGTCTGCTGCGCACACTTTGTTCATATGTGTACAATTTAAGTGTGTGCACCTGATCACTGTCTTGGACAGAGCTATGCCTGTGAACTCCCCATGTGAAGCATTGGTGGTTCAGTGGTAGAATTCTTGCCTGCCACGCGGGAGGCCCGGGTTCGATTCCCGGCCAATGCAAGGCTGCGTTCCTTTGACTTTGTTTTCGAAAGGAAATATATGAACTCAGTGGGGAATAAAATGGTAAGCAGTGACCCCGACGTGATTTGACCACGCAACCTTCTGATCTGGAGTCAGACGCGCTACCGTTGCGCCACAAGGTCCTTACACTTACAGCCTTCAAGCCAGATCAACAAATGCTGATGGCCTTTTGACTTATTTTCCCCTCCTCATATGCCTACAGTTGTATTACAGGGCTAGGCCTTTTGTTTTCTATCCTAATTATGAAATTGACTGCAGGTGCAGAGAGAACGCAGAGGATTGAAATGTTCAGATAAAGGGTCTTAAGCAGGAGAGAGCAGAGGTACGTATCTGTGTTTCATTAAAGTGTTTCATGCAGGCAGAAAAGGAAACTTCCCTGGGTGGGCTTGAACCACCAACCTTTCTGTTAACAACCGAACGCGCTAACCATTTGCACCACAGAGGTTAATAACTGTAGCACAGTTCCTGAGACTCAATATATATCTTGATAATTGTGTGCCTGCCTGGAGCTTGTGTTATATAATGCGTCTTTATGCCATACAGCATTTCTCATTTGCTTAGTGTCTTGTTATTGTTGGACGTAATGATGAATAGACTACTGTCTAATGGTCTTACAGCCAGTATTACTACCGGTCCCAGTGTATGAGACACATACATGACTTTTCTGTTGCCTGCTTAGCATAGCTCCCTGCTCCTCTGTAGGTGTGCTACCAGCCAGTAAGGCGTGTGCCTTGCCCATCAGATGTGTTATCTTAGACTTGACTTCTCTGTGAACAAAGTCTCCCTCCCATAGCAGGTGCTTTCTCTGAACTCTTGACTTGTAAGACTGCTGGGAAAGGCCCTCCCTAGCCCCTCACTCAGATAGATACATTTACCTTCAGAGCTCAGCTTTGGAGAAAGAGATTGGGGAGAGAGCAAATAGGGGAAGGCCCATGGTGCACACTTTATTTTACATAAAAGCTGGGGCTTGTGGGAGGACAGGGACAAGAGGGTTCTCAGGGAAAGAAATCCCAGGAGTATTGATGGCTAGGCCCTGAAACACAACAATCCCGGATTGGCAAGGCACAATATGCCTGTGCAACAGGCCTGACCCTAGGCTTCCGGAGTTCTTGGTCACAAAAGGCTCCAGTGATCTAAGCCCGACCAGGGCTGTGCCCGACCAGGGCTGTAGGCCGCGTTGGGAGCGCGTTAGGGACGCAGGGCGCAGAACTCTGCCCGTTTCACCCCAGCATTTAGGGGAGGACACAGAATCTGGGAAAGCCAGTGGGAAGGATTTTCCAGGAGGAGAGTTCAGTGAGATAATCTGAAACACAATAGTGCTGGTGATCTGGCGGGTGCATTCTGTGTACCACTTTTGTCGGGAGCAGCCTGCCATCATGCCCTGATAAACACAACTCTAGTCCCAAGCCAGTGACCTCAGCAAATGCAAAGACATTCATAGTTATAGTCTCCTGCATCTGATTCTTGCCATCTTCATGTGAAACGTTGGCGTTATCATGTCTGCTGCGCACACTTTGTTCATATGTGTACAATTTAAGTGTGTGCACCTGATCACTGTCTTGGGCAGAGCTCTGCCTGTGAACAACCCATGTGAAGCATTGGTGGTTCAGTGGTAGAATTCTCGCCTGCCACGCGGGAGGCCCGGGTTCGATTCCCGGCCAATGCAAGACTGCTTTCTTTTGACTTTGTTTTCGAAAGGAAATATATGACCTCAGTGGGGAATAAAATGGTAAGCAGTAACCCCGACGTGATTTGAACACGCAACCTTCTGATCTGGAGTCAGACGCGCTACCGTTGCGCCACGAGGTCCTTACACTTACAGCTTTCGGAGCCAGATCAACAAATGCTGTGGGCCTTTTGACTTATTTTCCCCTCCTCATATGCCTACAGTTGTATTACAGAGCTTGACCTTTTGTTTTCTATCCTAATTATGAAATTGACTGCAGGTGCCGAGAGAACGCAGAGAATTGAAATATTCAGGGAAAGGGTGTCCAGCAGGAGAGAGCAAAGGTATGTATCTGTTTTCCATTCAAGTGTTTCATGCAGGCAAAATAATATGTCCCTGGGTGGGCTTGAACCACCAACCTTTCGCTTAACAGCCGAACGCGCTAACCGATTGCGCCACAGAGACGAGTGACTACAGCATCTTTCCTTAGACTCAATATATATCTTGATATGTATGTGCCTGCCTGGAGCTTGTCTTATATAAGCCATCATCATGTGAAACTTTGGCGTTGTCATGTCTGCTGCGCACACTTTGTTCATATGTGTACAATTTAAGTGTGTGCACCTGATCACTGTCTTGGACAGAGCTATGCCTGTGAACTCCCCATGTGAAGCATTGGTGGTTCAGTGGTAGAATTCTCGCCTGCCACGCGGGAGGCCTGGGTTCGATTCCCGGCCAATGCAAGGCTGCGTTCCTTTGACTTTGTTTTCGAAAGGAAATATATGAACTCAGTGGGGAATAAAATGGTAAGCAGTGACCCCGACGTGATTTGACCACGCAACCTTCTGATCTGGAGTCAGACGCGCTACCGTTGCGCCACGAGGTCCTTACACTTACAGCTTTCGGAGCCAGATCAACAAATGCTGATGGCCTTTTGACTTATTTTCCCCTCCTCATATGCCTACAGTTGTATTACAGGGCTAGGCCTTTTGTTTTCTATCCTAATTATGAAATTGACTGCAGGTGCAGAGAGAACGCAGAGGATTGAAATGTTCAGATAAAGGGTCTTAAGCAGGAGAGAGCAGAGGTACGTATCTGTGTTTCATTAAAGTGTTTCATGCAGGCAGAAAAGGATACTTCCCTGGGTGGGCTTGAACCACCAACCTTTCTGTTAACAACCGAACGCGCTAACCATTTGCACCACAGAGGTTAATAACTGTAGCACAGGGGTGCCCAAACCAGTCCTGGCGGGCCGTATCCATGCCAGATTTTTGGGATATCCCCATCTGGGGATCACGGTTCGATCCCCGGCACCGGCGGCAGATTAGCCCAGCACCAGGTGACTCTGGGAAATAGCTGGCGCCGCGGCTAGGGCGGCTGACTCCGGAATCTGGAGATTTTTTTTATTTAAGGTTTTTGTAGAGCGCGTAGTAACCCTCGAGCATCCCAGAGATCAGGGTTCGATCCCCGGCACCGGCCGCAGATTAGCCCAGCACCACGTGACTCTGGGAAATAGCTGGCGCCGCGGCTAGGGAGGCTGACTCCGGAATCTGGAGATCACGGTTCGATCCCCGGCACCGGCCGCAGATTAGCCCAGCACCAGGTGACTCTGGGAAATAGCTGGCGCCGCGGCTAGGGCGGCTGACTCCGGAATCTGGAGATTTTTTTATTTAAGGTTTTTGTAGAGCGCGTAGTAACCCTCGAGCATCCCAGAGATCAGGGTTCGATCCCCGGCACCGGCCGCAGATTAGCCCAGCACCACGTGACTCTGGGAAATAGCTGGCGCCGCGGCTAGGGCGGCTGACTCTGGAATCTGGGGATCACGGTTCGATCCCCGGCACCGGCGGCAGATTAGCCCAGCACCATGTGACTCTGGGCAATAGCTTGCTTAATCTTCCCAACGGCCCCTAGCGCCTAGAGACCCTTACGGGTGATTGTGCGCCTTACAAATGTGGATTATTATTATTATTATTATTATTTGGGCCATTCCGATCCGGTTCGTAAAAGCACATCTGCCCGAATCTGTCGGACAACCACGTACGCCCGGGAGAGGACTGCCCGGGACCCGTGGAGCCCGTCCTGGTCACTCTGACCTGCCATCGGCCTGGAGAAGGGAGCGCCGGACGCCCGGGGGGAGGACTGCCCGGGACCCGTGGAGCCCGTCCTGGGCACTCTGACCTGCCGTCTGCCCGGGGAAGGGAGCCCCGGACGCCCGGGGGGAGGACTGTCCGGGACCCATGGAGCCCGTCCTGGGCACTCTGACCTGCCGACGGCCCGGGGAAGGGAGCCCCGGACGCCCGGGGGAGGACTGCCCGGGACCCGTGGAACTCGTCCTGGGCACTCTGACATGCCGCTGACCCGGGGAAGGGAACCCCGGACGCCCGGGAGCCGTGGAGCCCGTCCTGGGCACTCTGACAAGCCGTCGGACCGGGGAAGGGAGCCCCGGACGCCCGGGACCCGTGGAGCCTGTCCTGGGAACTCCGGCATGCCGTTGGCCCAGGGAAGGGAGTCCCAGATACCCGGGACCCGTGGAGCCCGTCATGGGCACTCTGGCATGCCGTTGGCCTGGGGAAGGGAGCCCCGGACGCCCGGTGGGGAGGACTGCCAGGGACCCGTGGAGCCCGTCCTGGGCACTTTGACCTGCCGTTGGCCTGGAGATGGAAGCCCCGGATGCCTGGGGGAGGACTGCCCGGGACCCATGGAGCCCGTCCCGGGTACTTTGCCATGCTGTTGGCCTCCTGGAGATGGGTGCCCCGGACGCCCGGGGGAGGACTGCCCGGGACGTATGGAGCCCGTCCCGGGCACTTTTCCATGCCGTCGGCAGG
>NC_136058.1:377108993-377111493 GCF_964261635.1 Lissotriton helveticus
AGACAGGGACCAGGGCCGGAGCACCCGACCCGGGGCCCGCCCGGGCCCCTGGACCCAGCCGGGGCTCCCAAGCCCGGAGGCGCATGGGACGCCTCCCCGGACCCATGGAGCCCGTCCTGGGCATTGAACCATGCCGTTGGCCTGGAGAAGGGAGCCCCGGACGCCCGGGGGAGGACTGCCCGGTACCCGTGGAGCCCTTCCCGGGTACTTTGCAACGCCGTTGGCCTCCTGGAGATGGGTGCCCCGAACGCCCGGGGGGTGGGCTGCCCGGGACCCGTGGAGCCCGTCCTGGGCACTCTGACCTGCTGTTGGCCCGGGGGAGGGACCCCAGACGACCGGGACCCGTGGAGCCCGTCCTTGGCACTCTGACAAGCCGTTGGCCCGGGGAAGGGAGCCCCAGATGACCGGGACCTGTGGAGCCCGTCCTGGGCACTCCTGTATGCCGTTGGCCCGGGGAAGGGAGCCCCGGACGTCCGGGACCCGTGGAGCCCGTCCTGGGCACTCCTGTATGCCGTTGGCCCGGGGAAGGGAGCCCCGGACGTCCGGGACCCGTGGAGCCCGTCCTGGGCACTCTGAAATGCTTTGGCCCGGGGAAGGGAGCCCCGGACACCCGGGGGGGAGGACTGCCCGGGACCCGTGGAACTCGTCCTGGGCACTCTGACATGCCGCTGGCCCGGGGAAGGGTGCCCCGGACGCCCGGGGCCCGTGGAGCCCGTCCTGGGCACTCTGACAAGCCGTTGGCCCGGGGAAGGGAGACCTGGACGCCCGGAACCCGTGGAGCCCGTCCTGGGCACTCTGAAATGCTTTGGCCCGGGGAAGGGAGCCCCGGACGCCCGGGGGAGGACTGCCCGGGACCCGTGGAACTGGTCCTGGGCACTCTGACATGCCGCTGGCCCGGGGAAGGGTGCCCCGGATGACCGGGGCCCGTGGAGCCCGTCCTGGGCACTCTGCCATGCCGTCAGCCTGGATGGAGCCCCGGACGCCCGGGGGGGCGAAGGCCCGGGACGCATGGAGCCTGTCCCGGGCACTCTGCCATGCCGTCGGCCTGGATGGAGCACCGGACGCCCGGGGGACGACTGCCCAAGAGCCATGGAGCCCGTCCTGGGCAATTTGACATGCAGTTGGCCTGGAGGAAGGAAGCTCCGGGTGGCCTAGGGAGGTGTTGCCCAGGCATATCCCATCTGGTCCCCATGGCAGAGAACCACCAACCCTGGAGGGGTGTCCGGGCATACCCTGCCCCATAGTAATCCGGAGGCAAATTACCCCACTTTCTTGCAATCTGTGCACGCGAGGTGACAGAGGGGACCCAAGGCGTGAAAGAACCCGACCTCATGGAGCCCTCGCTGGGATCCGGGAGGCGAATGGCACCTCATTAAGACTTCCAGGGAAGTTCGGCCATCTGGTCCCCCCCATAGGAAAGCGTTGCGGGCGACCAGATGCCCGAGGGGATCCGGGCGACCAGATGGCCGAGGGAATCCGGGCGACCAGATGGCTGGGCATGGAGGTGAAGCCGCCTGGACTCTTCCCCACCCCGTCCCCGTCCCGGGACGAATGCCCGGGACGCATGGAGCCCGTTCTGGCCACTTGACGTCCCGTCCTGGGCATTGAACCATGCCGTCGGCCTGGAGAAGGGAGCCCCCGGACGCCCGGGGGAGGACTGCCCGGTACCCGTGGAGCCCTTCCCGGGTACTTTGCAACGCCGTTGGCCTCCTGGAGATGGGTGCCCCGGATGCCCGGGGGTGGGCTGCCCGGGACCCATGGAGCCCGTCCTGGGCACTTTTACATGCCGTCGGCCTTGAGGTGGGTGCCCTGGACGCCCGGGGGAGGCCTGCCCGGGACCCGTGGAGCCCCTCCCGGGTACTTTGCCAATGCCGTTGGCCTCATGGAGATGGGTGCCCCGGACGCCCGGGGGGAGGACTGCCCGGTACCCGTGGAGTCCTTTCCGGGTACTTTGCAACGCCGTTGGCCTCCTGGAGATATGTGCCCCGAACGCCCGGGGGGAGGGCTGTCCGGGGCCCATGGGGCCCGTCCTGGGCACTGTGACATGCCGTCGGCCTGGAGGTGGGAGCCCCGGACGAGCGGGGGAAGGCTGCCCGGGACCCGTGGAGCCCTTCCCGGGTACTTTGCCATCCCGTTGGCCTCCTGGAGATGGGTGCCCCGGACGCCCGGGGGAGGTCTGTCCGGGGCCCATGGAGCCCGTCCTGGGCAGTGTGACATGCCGTCGGCCTAAAGGTGGGAGCCCCGGACGCCCGGGGGAAGGCTGCCCGGGACCCGTGGAGCCCTTCCCGGGTACTTTGCCATCCCGTTGGCCTCATGGAGATGGGTGCCCCGGACGCCCAGGGGAGGTCTGTCCGGGACACGTGGAGCCCGTCCTGGGCATTGAGCCATGCCGTTGGCCCGGAGAATGGAGCCCCCAGACGCCCGGGAGAGGTGTTGCCCAGGCATATCTCATCTGGTCCCCCGGGCAGAGAACCACCAGCCCTGGAGAGGTGTCCGGGCG
>NC_136058.1:377116493-377161493 GCF_964261635.1 Lissotriton helveticus
CCTTGGGTCCCCTCTGTCACCTCGTGTGCACAGATTGCAAGAAAGTCAGGTAATTTCCCTCCGGATTACTAGGGACAGGGTACGCCCGGACACCCCTCCAAGGTTGGTGGTTCTCTGCTAGGGGGACCAGATGGGCTATGCCTGGGTAACACCTCCCTAGGCCACCCGGGGCTTCCTTCCTCCAGGCCAACGGCTTGTCAAATTGCCCAGGACGGGCTCCATGGCTCTTGGGCAGTCGTCCCCCGGGCGTCCGGGGCTCCATCCCTGCCGACGGCATGGAAAAGTGCCCGGGACGGGCTCCATACGTCCCGGGCAGTCCTCCCCCGGGCGTCCGGGGCACCCATCTCCAGGAGGCCAACAGCATGGCAAAGTACCCGGGACGGGCTCCATGGGTCCCGGGCAGTCCTCCCCCAGGCATCCGGGGCTTCCATCTCCAGGCCAACGGCAGGTCAAAGTGCCCAGGACGGGCTCCACGGGTCCCTGGCAGTCCTCCCCCACCGGGCGTCCGGGGCTCCCTTCCCCAGGCCAACGGCATGCCAGAGTGCCCAGGACGGGCTCCACGAGTCCCGGGCGCCCGGGGCTCCCTTCCCCGGGACACCGGCTTGTCAGAGTGCCCATGACGGGCTCCACGGGTCCCGGGTATCTGGGACTCCCTTCCCTGGGCCAACGGCATGCCGGAGTTCCCAGGACAGGCTCCACGGGTCCCGGGCGTCCGGGGCTCCCTTCCCCGGTCCGACGGCTTGTCAGAGTGCCCAGGACGGGCTCCACGGCTCCCGGGCGTCCGGGGTTCCCTTCCCCGGGTCAGCGGCATGTCAGAGTGCCCAGGACGAGTTCCACGGGTCCCGGGCAGTCCTCCCCCGGGCGTCCGGGGCTCCCTTCCCCGGGCCGTCGGCAGGTCAGAGTGCCCAGGACGGGCTCCATGGGTCCCGGACAGTCCTCCCCCCGGGCGTCCGGGGCTCCCTTCCCCGGGCAGACGGCAGGTCAGAGTGCCCAGGACGGGCTCCACGGGTCCCGGGCAGTCCTCCCCCCGGGCGTCCGGCGCTCCCTTCTCCAGGCCGATGGCAGGTCAGAGTGACCAGGACGGGCTCCACGGGTCCCGGGCAGTCCTCTCCCGGGCGTACGTGGTTGTCCGACAGATTCGGGCAGATGTGCTTTTACGAACCGGATCGGAATCGGCCCAAATAATAATAATAATAATAATAATCCACATTTGTAAGGCGCACAATCACCCGTAAGGGTCTCTAGGCGCTAGGGGCCGTTGGGAAGATTAAGCAAGCTATTGCCCAGAGTCACATGGTGCTGGGCTAATCTGCCGCCGGTGCCGGGGATCGAACCGTGATCCCCAGATTCCAGAGTCAGCCGCCCTAGCCGCGGCGCCAGCTATTTCCCAGAGTCACGTGGTGCTGGGCTAATCTGCGGCCGGTGCCGGGGATCGAACCCTGATCTCTGGGATGCTCGAGGGTTACTACGCGCTCTACAAAAACCTTAAATAAAAAAATCTCCAGATTCCGGAGTCAGCCGCCCTAGCCGCGGCGCCAGCTATTTCCCAGAGTCACCTGGTGCTGAGCTAATCTGCGGCCGGTGCCGGGGATCGAACCGTGATCTCCAGATTCCGGAGTCAGCCTCCCTAGCCGCGGCGCCAGCTATTTCCCAGAGTCACGTGGTGCTGGGCTAATCTGCGGCCGGTGCCGGGGATCGAACCCTGATCTCTGGGATGCTCGAGGGTTACTACGCGCTCTACAAAAACCTTAAATAAAAAAAATCTCCAGATTCCGGAGTCAGCCGCCCTAGCCGCGGCGCCAGCTATTTCCCAGAGTCACCTGGTGCTGGGCTAATCTGCCGCCGGTGCCGGGGATCGAACCGTGATCCCCAGATGGGGATATCCCAAAAATCTGGCATGGATACGGCCCGCCAGGACTGGTTTGGGCACCCCTGCTGTAGCACAGTTCCTGAGACTCAATATATATCTTGATAATTGTGTGCCTGCCTGGAGCTTGTGTTATATAATGCGTCTTTATGCCATACAGCATTTCTCATTTGCTTAGTGTCTTGTTATTGTTGGACGTAATGATGAATAGACTACTGTCTAATGGTCTTAGAGCCAGTATTACTACCGGTCCCAGTGTATGAGACACATACATGACTTTTCTGTTGCCTGCTTAGCATAGCTCCCTGCTCCTCTGTAGGTGTGCTACCAGCCAGTAAGGCGTGTGCCTTGCCCATCAGATGTGTTATGTTAGACTTGACTTCTCTGTGAGCAAAGTCTCCCTCCCATAGCAGGTGCTTTCTCTGAACTCTTGACTTGTAAGACTGCTGGGAAAGGCCCTCCCTAGCCCCTCACTCAGATAGATACATTTACCTTCAGAGCTCAGCTTTGGAGAAAGAGATTGGGGAGAGAGCAAATAGGGGAAGGCCCATGGTGCACACTTTATTTTACATAAAAGCTGGGGCTTGTGGGAGGACAGGGACAAGAGGGTTCTCAGGGAAAGAAATCCCAGGAGTATTGATGGCTAGGCCCTGAAACACAACAATCCCGGATTGGCAAGGCACAATATGCCTGTGCAACAGGCCTGACCCTAGGCTTCCGGAGTTCTTGGTCACAAAAGGCTCCAGTGATCTAAGCCCGACCAGGGCTGTGCCCGACCAGGGCTGTAGGCCGCGTTGGGAGCGCGTTAGCGACGCAGGGCGCAGAACTCTGCCCGTTTCACCCCAGCATTTAGGGGAGGACACAGAATCTGGGAAAGCCAGTGGGAAGGATTTTCCAGGAGGAGAGTTCAGTGAGATAATCTGAAACACAATAGTGCTGGTGATCTGGCGGGTGCATTCTGTGAACCACTTTTGTCGGGAGCAGCCTGCCATCATGCCCTGATAAACACAACTCTAGTCCCAAGCCAGTGACCTCAGCAAATGCAAAGACATTCATAGTTATAGTCTCCTGCATCTGATTCTTGCCATCTTCATGTGAAACGTTGGCGTTATCATATCTGCTGCGCACACTTTGTTCATATGTGTACAATTTAAGTGTGTGCACCTGATCACTGTCTTGGGCAGAGCTCTGCCTGTGAACAAACCATGTGAAGCATTGGTGGTTCAGTGGTAGAATTCTCGCCTGCCACGCGGGAGGCCCGGGTTCGATTCCCGGCCAATGCAAGACTGCTTTCTTTTGACTTTGTTTTCGAAAGGAAATATATGACCTCAGTGGGGAATAAAATGGTAAGCAGTGACCCCGACGTGATTTGAACACGCAACCTTCTGATCTGGAGTCAGACGCACTACCGTTGTGCCACGAGGTCCTTACACTTACAGCTTTCGGAGCCAGATCAACAAATGCTGTGGGCCTTTTGACTTATTTTCCCCTCCTCATATGCCTACAGTTGTATTACAGAGATTGACCTTTTGTTTTCTATCCTAATTATGAAATTGACTGCAGGTGCCGAGAGAACGCAGAGAATTGAAATATTCAGGGAAAGGGTGTCCAGCAGGAGAGAGCAAAGGTATGTATCTGTTTTCCATTCAAGTGTTTCATGCAGGGAAAATATTACGTCCCTGGGTGGGCTTGAACCACCAACCTTTCGGTTAACAGCCGAACGCGCTAACCGATTGCGCCACAGAGACGAGTGACTACAGCATCTTTCCTTAGACTCAATATATATCTTGATATGTATGTGCCTGCCTGGAGCTTGTCTTATATAAGCCATCATCATGTGAAACTTTGGCGTTGTCATGTCTGCTGCGCACACTTTGTTCATATGTGTACAATTTAAGTGTGTGCACCTGATCACTGTCTTGGACAGAGCTATGCCTGTTAACTCCCCATGTGAAGCATTGGTGGTTCCGTGGTAGAATTCTCGCCTGCCACGTGGGAGGCCCGGGTTCGATTCCCGGCCAATGCAAGGCTGCGTTCCTTTGACTTTGTTTTCGAAAGGAAATATATGAACTCAGTGGGGAATAAAATGGTAAGCAGTGACCCCGACGTGATTTGACCACGCAACCTTCTGATCTGGAGTCAGACGCGCTACCGTTGCGCCACAAGGTCCTTACACTTACAGCCTTCAAGCCAGATCAACAAATGCTGATGGCCTTTTGACTTATTTTCCCCTCCTCATATGCCTACAGTTGTATTACAGGGCTAGGCCTTTTGTTTTCTATCCTAATTATGAAATTGACTGCAGGTGCAGAGAGAACGCAGAGGATTGAAATGTTCAGATAAAGGGTCTTAAGCAGGAGAGAGCAGAGGTACGTATCTGTGTTTCATTAAAGTGTTTCATGCAGGCAGAAAAGGACACTTCCCTGGGTGGGCTTGAACCACCAACCTTTCTGTTAACAACCGAACGCGCTAAACATTTGCACCACAGAGGTTAATAACTGTAGCATAGTTCCTGAGACTCAATATATATCTTGATAATTGTGTGCCTGCCTGGAGCTTGTGTTATATAATGCGTCTTTATGCCATACAGCATTTCTCATTTGCTTAGTGTCTTGTTATTGTTGGACGTAATGATGAATAGACTACTGCCTAATGGTCTTAGAGCCAGTATTACTACCGGTCCCAGTGTATGAGACACATACATGACTTTTCTGTTGCCTGCTTAGCATAGCTCCCTGCTCCTCTGTAGGTGTGCTACCAGCCAGTAAGGCGTGTGCCTTGCCCATCAGATGTGTTATCTTAGACTTGACTTCTCTGTGAGCAAAGTCTCCCTCCCATAGCAGGTGCTTTCTCTGAACTCTTGACTTGTAAGACTGCTGGGAAAGGCCCTCCCTAGCCCCTCACTCAGATAGATACATTTACCTTCAGAGCTCAGCTTTGGAGAAAGAGATTGGGGAGAGAGCAAATAGGGGAAGGCCCATGGTGCACACTTTATTTTACATAAAAGCTGGGGCTTGTGGGAGGACAGGGACAAGAGGGTTCTCAGGGAAAGAAATCCCAGGAGTATTGATGGCTAGGCCCTGAAACACAACAATCCCGGATTGGCAAGGCACAATATGCCTGTGCAACAGGCCTGACCCTAGGCTTCCGGAGTTCTTGGTCACAAAAGGCTCCAGTGATCTAAGCCCGACCAGGGCTGTGCCCGACCAGGGCTGTAGGCCGCGTTGGGAGCGCGTTAGGGACGCAGGGCGCAGAACTCTGCCCGTTTCACCCCAGCATTTAGGGGAGGACACAGAATCTGGGAAAGCCAGTGGGAAGGATTTTCCAGGAGGAGAGTTCAGTGAGATAATCTGAAACACAATAGTGCTGGTGATCTGGCGGGTGCATTCTGTGAACCACTTTTGTCGGGAGCAGCTTGCCATCATGCCCTGATAAACACAACTCTAGTCCCAAGCCAGTGACCTCAGCAAATGCAAAGACATTCATAGTTATAGTCTCCTGCATCTGATTCTTGCCATCTTCATGTGAAACGTTGGCGTTATCATGTCTGCTGCGCACACTTTGTTCATATGTGTACAATTTAAGTGTGTGCACCTGATCACTGTCTTGGGCAGAGCTCTGCCTGTGAACAACCCATGTGAAGCATTGGTGGTTCAGTGGTAGAATTCTCACCTGCCACGCGGGAGGCCCGGGTTCGATTCCCGGCCAATGCAAGACTGCTTTCTTTTGACTTTGTTTTCGAAAGGAAATATATGACCTCAGTGGGGAAAAAAATGGTAAGCAGTGACTCCGACGTGATTTGAACACGCAACCTTCTGATCTGGAGTCAGACGCGCTACCGTTGCGCCACGAGGTCCTTACACTTACAGCTTTCGGAGCCAGATCAACAAATGCTGTGGGCCTTTTGACTTATTTTCCCCTCCTCATATGCCTACAGTTGTATTACAGAGCTTGACCTTTTGTTTTCTATCCTAATTATGAAATTGACTGCAGGTGCCGAGAGAACGCAGAGAATTGAAATATTCAGGGAAAGGGTGTCCAGCAGGAGAGAGCAAAGGCATGTATCTGTTTTCCATTCAAGTGTTTCATGCAGGCAAAATAGTACGTCCCTGGGTGGGCTTGAACCACCAACCTTTCGCTTAACAGCCGAACGCGCTAAACGATTGCGCCACAGAGACGAGTGACTACAGCATCTTTCCTTAGACTCAATATATATCTTGATATGTATGTGCCTGCAGCTTGTCTTATATAAGCCATCATCATGTGAAACTTTGGCGTTGTCATGTCTGCTGCGCACACTTTGTTCATATGTGTACAATTTAAGTGTGTGCACCTGATCACTGTCTTGGACAGAGCTATGCCTGTGAACTCCCCATGTGAAGCATTGGTGGTTCAGTGGTAGAATTCTCGCCTGCCACGCGGGAGGCCCGGGTTTGATTCCCGGCCAATGCAAGGCTGCGTTCCTTTGACTTTGTTTTCGAAAGGAAATATATGAACTCAGTGGGGAATAAAATGGCAAGCAGTGACCCCGACGTGATTTGACCACGCAACCTTCTGATCTGGAGTCAGACGCGCTACCGTTGCGCCACAAGTTCCTTACACTTACAGCCTTCAAGCCAGATCAACAAATGCTGATGGCCTTTTGACTTATTTTCCCCTCCTCATATGCCTACAGTTGTATTACAGGGCTAGGCCTTTTGTTTTCTATCCTAATTATGAAATTGACTGCAGGTGCAGAGAGAACGCAGAGGATTGAAATGTTCAGATAAAGGGTCTTAAGCAGGAGAGAGCAGAGGTACGTATCTGTGTTTCATTAAAGTGTTTCATGCAGGCAAAAAGGATACTTCCCTGGGTGGGCTTGAACCACCAACCTTTCTGTTAACAACCGAACGCGCTAACCATTTGCACCACAGAGGTTAATAACTGTAGCACAGTTCCTGAGACTCAATATATATCTTGATAATTGTGTGCCTGCCTGGAGCTTGTGTTATATAATGCGTCTTTATGCCATACAGCATTTCTCATTTGCTTAGTGTCTTGTTATTGTTGGACGTAATGATGAATAGACTACTGTCTAATGGTCTTAGAGCCAGTATTACTACCGGTCCCAGTGTATGAGACACATACATGACTTTTCTGTTGCCTGCTTAGCATAGCTCCCTGCTCCTCTGTAGGTGTGCTACCAGCCAGTAAGGCGTGTGCCTTGCCCATCAGATGTGTTATGTTAGACTTGACTTCTCTGTGAGCAAAGTCTCCCTCCCATAGCAGGTGCTTTCTCTGAACTCTTGACTTGTAAGACTGCTGGGAAAGGCCCTCCCTAGCCCCTCACTCAGATAGATACATTTACCTTCAGAGCTCAGCTTTGGAGAAAGAGATTGGGGAGAGAGCAAATAGGGGAAGGCCCATGGTGCACACTTTATTTTACATAAAAGCTGGGGCTTGTGGGAGGACAGGGACAAGAGGGTTCTCAGGGAAAGAAATCCCAGGAGTATTGATGGCTAGGCCCTGAAACACAACAATCCCGGATTGGCAAGGCACAATATGCCTGTGCAACAGGCCTGACCCTAGGCTTCCGGAGTTCTTGGTCACAAAAGGCTCCAGTGATCTAAGCCCGACCAGGGCTGTGCCCGACCAGGGCTGTAGGCCGTGTTGGGAGCGCGTTAGGGACGCAGGGCGCAGAACTCTGCCCGTTTCACCCCAGCATTTAGGGGAGGACACAGAATCTGGGAAAGCCAGTGGGAAGGATTTTCCAGGAGGAGAGTTCAGTGAGATAATCTGAAACACAATAGTGCTGGTGATCTGGCGGGTGCATTCTGTGAACCACTTTTGTCGGGAGCAGCCTGCCATCATGCCCTGATAAACACAACTCTAGTCCCAAGCCAGTGACCTCAGCAAATGCAAAGACATTCATAGTTATAGTCTCCTGCATCTGATTCTTGCCATCTTCATGTGAAACGTTGGCGTTATCATGTCTGCTGCGCACACTTTGTTCATATGTGTACAATTTAAGTGTGTGCACCTGATCACTGTCTTGGGCAGAGCTCTGCCTGTGAACAACCCATGTGAAGCATTGGTGGTTCAGTGGTAGAATTCTCGCCTGCCACGCGGGAGGCCCGGGTTCGATTCCCTGCCAATGCAAGACTGCTTTCTTTTGACTTTGTTTTCGAAAGGAAATATATGACCTCAGTGGGGAATAAAATGGTAAGCAGTGACTCCGACGTGATTTGAACACGCAACCTTCTGATCTGGAGTCAGACGCGCTACCGTTGCGCCACGAGGTCCTTACACTTACAGCTTTTGGAGCCAGATCAACAAATGCTGTGGGCCTTTTGACTTATTTTCCCCTCCTCATATGCCTACAGTTGTATTACAGAGCTTGACCTTTTGTTTTCTATCCTAATTATGAAATTGACTGCAGGTGCCGAGAGAACGCAGAGAATTGAAATATTCAGGGAAAGGGTGTCCAGCAGGAGAGAGCAAAGGTATGTATCTGTTTTCCATTCAAGTGTTTCATGCAGGCAAAATAATACGTCCCTGGGTGGGCTTGAACCACCAACCTTTCGCTTAACAGCCGAACGTGCTAACCGATTGCGCCACAGAGACGAGTGACTACAGCATCTTTCCTTAGACTCAATATATATCTTGATATGTATGTGCCTGCAGCTTGTCTTATATAAGCCATCATCATGTGAAACTTTGGCGTTGTCATGTCTGCTGCGCACACTTTGTTCATATGTGTACAATTTAAGTGTGTGCACCTGATCACTGTCTTGGACAGAGCTATGCCTGTGAACTCCCCATGTGAAGCATTGGTGGTTCAGTGGTAGAATTCTCGCCTGCCACGCGGGAGGCCCGGGTTCGATTCCCGGCCAATGCAAGGCTGCGTTCCTTTGACTTTGTTTTCGAAAGGAAATATATGAACTCAGTGGGGAATAAATGGTAAGCAGTGACCCCGACGTGATTTGACCACGCAACCTTCTGATCTGGAGTCAGACGCGCTACCGTTGCGCCACAAGGTCCTTACACTTACAGCCTTCAAGCCAGATCAACAAATGCTGATGGCCTTTTGACTTATTTTCCCCTCCTCATATGCCTACAGTTGTATTACAGGGCTAGGCCTTTTGTTTTCTATCCTAATTATGAAATTGACTGCAGGTGCAGAGAGAACGCAGAGGATTGAAATGTTCAGATAAAGGGTCTTAAGCAGGAGAGAGCAGAGGTACGTATCTGTGTTTCATTAAAGTGTTTCATGCAGGCAAAAAGGATACTTCCCTGGGTGGGCTTGAACCACCAACCTTTCTGTTAACAACCGAACACGCTAACCATTTGCACCACAGAGGTTAATAACTGTAGCACAGTTCCTGAGACTCAATATATATCTTGATAATTGTGTGCCTGCCTGGAGCTTGTGTTATATAATGCGTCTTTATGCCATACAGCATTTCTCATTTGCTTAGTGTCTTGTTATTGTTGGACGTAATGATGAATAGACTACTGTCTAATGGTCTTAGAGCCAGTATTACTACCGGTCCCAGTGTATGAGACACATACATGACTTTTCTGTTGCCTGCTTAGCATAGCTCCCTGCTCCTCTGTAGGTGTGCTACCAGCCAGTAAGGCGTGTGCCTTGCCCATCAGATGTGTTATCTTAGACTTGACTTCTCTGTGAGCAAAGTCTCCCTCCCATAGCAGGTGCTTTCTCTGAACTCTTGACTTGTAAGACTGCTGGGAAAGGCCCTCCCTAGCCCCTCACTCAGATAGATACATTTACCTTCAGAGCTCAGCTTTGGAGAAAGAGATTGGGGAGAGAGCAAATAGGGGAAGGCCCATGGTGCACACTTTATTTTACATAAAAGCTGGGGCTTGTGGGAGGACAGGGACAAGAGGGTTCTCAGGGAAAGAGATCCCAGGAGTATTGATGGCTAGGCCCTGAAACACAACAATCCCGGATTGGCAAGGCACAATATGCCTGTGCAACAGGCCTGACCCTAGGCTTCCGGAGTTCTTGGTCACAAAAGGCTCCAGTGATCTAAGCCCGACCAGGGCTGTAGGCCGCATTGGGAGCGCGTTAGGGACGCGTAAAGGGACGCAGGGCGCAGAACTCCGCCCGTTTCACCCCAGCATTTAGGGGAGGACACAGAATCTGGGAAAGCCAGTGGGAAGGATTTTCCAGGAGGAGAGTTCAGTGAGATAATCTGAAACACAATAGTGCTGGTGATCTGGCGGGTGCATTCTGTGAACCACTTTTGTCGGGAGCAGCCTGCCATCATGCCCTGATAAACACAACTCTAGTCCCAAGCCAGTGACCTCAGCAAATGCAAAGACATTCATAGTTATAGTCTCCTGCATCTGATTCTTGCCATCTTCATGTGAAACGTTGGCGTTATCATGTCTGCTGCGCACACTTTGTTCATTTGTGTACAATTTAAGTGTGTGCACCTGATCACTGTCTTGGGCAGAGCTTTGCCTGTGAACGACCCATGTGAAGCATTGGTGGTTCAGTGGTAGAATTCTCGCCTGCCACGCGGGAGGCCCGGGTTCGATTCCCGGCCAATGCAAGACTGCTTTCTTTTGACTTTGTTTTCAAAAGGAAATATATGACCTCAGTGGGGAATAAAATGGTAAGCAGTGACCCCGACGTGATTTGAACACGCAACCTTCTGATCTGGAGTCAGACGCGCTACCGTTGCGCCACGAGGTCCTTACACTTACAGCTTTCGGAGCCAGATCAACAAATGCTGTGGGCCTTTTGACTTATTTTCCCCTCCTCATATGCCTACAGTTGTATTACAGAGCTTGACCTTTTGTTTTCTATCCTAATTATGAAATTGACTGCAGGTGCCGAGAGAACGCAGAGAATTGAAATATTCAGGGAAAGGGTGTCCAGCAGGAGAGAGCAAAGGTATGTATCTGTTTTCCATTCAAGTGTTTCATGCAGGCAAAATAATACGTCCCTGGGTGGGCTTGAACCACCAACCTTTCGGTTAACAGCCGAACGCGCTAACCGATTGCGCCACAGAGACGAGTGACTACAGCATCTTTCCTTAGACTCAATATATATCTTGATATGTATGTGCCTGCCTGGAGCTTGTCTTATATAAGCCATCATCATGTGAAACTTTGGCGTTGTCATGTCTGCTGCGCACACTTTGTTCATATGTGTACAATTTAAGTGTGTGCACCTGATCACTGTCTTGGACAGAGCTATGCCTGTGAACTCCCCATGTGAAGCATTGGTGGTTCAGTGGTAAAATTCTCGCCTGCCACGCGGGAGGCCCGGGTTCGATTCCCGGCCAATGCAAGGTTGCGTTCCTTTGACTTTGTTTTCGAAAGGAAATATATGAACTCAGTGGGGAATAAAATGGTAAGCAGTGACCCCGACGTGATTTGACCACGCAACCTTCTGATCTGGAGTCAGACGCGCTACCGTTGTGCCACAAGGTCCTTACACTTACAGCCTTCAAGCCAGATCAACAAATGCTGATGGCCTTTTGACTTATTTTCCCCTCCTCATATGCCTACAGTTGTATTACAGGGCTAGGCCTTTTGTTTTCTATCCTAATTATGAAATTGACTGCAGGTGCAGAGAGAACGCAGAGGATTGAAATGTTCAGATAAAGGGTCTTAAGCAGGAGAGAGCAGAGGTACGTATCTGTGTTTCATTAAAGTGTTTCATGCAGGCAAAAAGGATACTTCCCTGGGTGGGCTTGAACCACCAACCTTTCTGTTAACAACCGAACGCGCTAACCATTTGCACCACAGAGGTTAATAACTGTAGCACAGTTCCTGAGACTCAATATATATCTTGATAATTGTGTGCCTGCCTGGAGCTTGTGTTATATAATGCGTCTTTATGCCATACAGCATTTCTCATTTGCTTAGTGTCTTGTTATTGTTGGACGTAATGATGAATAGACTACTGTCTAATGGTCTTAGAGCCAGTATTACTACCGGTCCCAGTGTATGAGACACATACATGACTTTTCTGTTGCCTGCTTAGCATAGCTCCCTGCTCCTCTGTAGGTGTGCTACCAGCCAGTAAGGCGTGTGCCTTGCCCATCAGATGTGTTATGTTAGACTTGACTTCTCTGTGAGCAAAGTCTCCCTCCCATAGCAGGTGCTTTCTCTGAACTCTTGACTTGTAAGACTGCTGGGAAAGGCCCTCCCTAGCCCCTCACTCAGATAGGTACATTTACCTTCAGAGCTCAGCTTTGGAGAAAGAGATTGGGGAGAGAGCAAATAGGGGAAGGCCCATGGTGCACACTTTATTTTACATAAAAGCTGGGGCTTGTGGGAGGACAGGGACAAGAGGGTTCTCAGGGAAAGAAATCCCAGGAGTATTGATGGCTAGGCCCTGAAACACAACAATCCCGGATTGGCAAGGCACAATATGCCTGTGCAACAGGCCTGACCCTAGGCTTCCGGAGTTCTTGGTCACAAAAGGCTCCAGTGATCTAAGCCCGACCAGGGCTGTGCCCGACCAGGGCTGTAGGCCGCGTTGGGAGCGCGTTAGGGACGCAGGGCGCAGAACTCTGCCCGTTTCACCCCAGCATTTAGGGGAGGACACAGAATCTGGGAAAGCCAGTGGGAAGGATTTTCCAGGAGGAGAGTTCAGTGAGATAATCTGAAACACAATAGTGCTGGTGATCTGGCGGGTGCATTCTGTGAACCACTTTTGTCGGGAGCAGCCTGCCATCATGCCCTGATAAACACAACTCTAGTCCCAAGCCAGTGACCTCAGCAAATGCAAAGACATTCATAGTTATAGTCTCCTGCATCTGATTCTTGCCATCTTCATGTGAAACGTTGGCGTTATCATGTCTGCTGCGCACACTTTGTTCATATGTGTACAATTTAAGTGTGTGCACCTGATCACTGTCTTGGGCAGAGCTCTGCCTGTGAACAACCCATGTGAAGCATTGGTGGTTCAGTGGTAGAATTCTCGCCTGCCACGCGGGAGGCCCGGGTTCGATTCCCGGCCAATGCAAGACTGCTTTCTTTTGACTTTGTTTTCGAAAGGAAATATATGACCTCAGTGGGGAATAAAATGGTAAGCAGTGACCCCGACGTGATTTGAACACGCAACCTTCTGATCTGGAGTCAGACGCGCTACCGTTGCGCCACGAGGTCCTTACACTTACAGCTTTCGGAGCCAGATCAACAAATGCTGTGGGTCTTTTGACTTATTTTCCCCTCCTCATATGCCTACAGTTGTATTACAGAGCTTGACCTTTTGTTTTCTATCCTAATTATGAAATTGACTGCAGGTGCCGAGAGAACGCAGAGAATTGAAATATTCAGGGAAAGGGTGTCCAGCAGGAGAGAGCAAAGGTATGTATCTGTTTTCCATTCAAGTGTTTCATGCAGGCAAAATAATACGTCCCTGGGTGGGCTTGAACCACCAACCTTTCGGTTAACAGCCAAACGCGCTAACCGATTGCGCCACAGAGACGAGTGACTACAGCATCTTTCCTTAGACTCAATATATATCTTGATATGTATGTGCCTGCCTGGAGCTTGTCTTATATAAGCCATCATCATGTGAAAGTTTGGCGTTGTCATGTCTGCTGCGCACACTTTGTTCATATGTGTACAATTTAAGTGTGTGCACCTGATCACTGTCTTGGACAGAGCTATGCCTGTGAACTCCCCATGTGAAGCATTGGTGGTTCAGTGGTAGAATTCTCACCTGCCACGCGGGAGGCCCGGGTTCGATTCCCGGCCAATGCAAGGCTGCGTTCCTTTGACTTTGTTTTCGAAAGGAAATATATGAACTCAGTGGGGAATAAAATGGTAAGCAGTGACCCCGACGTGATTTGACCACGCAACCTTCTGATCTGGAGTCAGACGCGCTACCGTTGCGCCACAAGGTCCTTCCACTTACAGCCTTCAAGCCAGATCAACAAATGCTGATGGCCTTTTGACTTATTTTCCCCTCCTCATATGCCTACAGTTGTATTACAGGGCTAGGCCTTTTGTTTTCTATCCTAATTATGAAATTGACTGCAGGTGCAGAGAGAACGCAGAGGATTGAAATGTTCAGATAAAGGGTCTTAAGCAGGAGAGAGCAGAGGTACGTATCTGTGTTTCATTAAAGTGTTTCATGCAGGCAAAAAGGTTACTTCCCTGGGTGGGCTTGAACCACCAACCTTTCTGTTAACAACCGAACGCGCTAACCATTTGCACCACAGAGGTTAATAACTGTAGCACAGTTCCTGAGACTCAATATATATCTTGATAATTGTGTGCCTGCCTGGAGCTTGTGTTATATAATGTGTCTTTATGCCATACAGCATTTCTCATTTGCTTAGTGTCTTGTTATTGTTGGACGTAATGATGAATAGACTACTGTCTAATGGTCTTAGAGCCAGTATTACTACCGGTCCCAGTGTATGAGACACATACATGACTTTTCTGTTGCCTGCTTAGCATAGCTCCCTGCTCCTCTGTAGGTGTGCTACCAGCCAGTAAGGCGTGTGCCTTGCCCATCAGATGTGTTATCTTAGACTTGACTTCTCTGTGAGCAAAGTCTCCCTCCCATAGCAGGTGCTTTCTCTGAACTCTTGACTTGTAAGACTGCTGGGAAAGGCCCTCCCTAGCCCCTCACTCAGATAGATACATTTACCTTCAGAGCTCAGCTTTGGAGAAAGAGATTGGGGAGAGAGCAAATAGGGGAAGGCCCATGGAGCACACTTTATTTTACATAAAAGCTGGGGCTTGTGGGAGGACAGGGACAAGAGGGTTCTCAGGGAAAGAAATCCCAGGAGTATTGATGGCTAGGCCCTGAAACACAACAATCCCGGATTGGCAAGGCACAATATGCCTGTGCAACAGGCCTGACCCTAGGCTTCCGGAGTTCTTGGTCACAAAAGGCTCCAGTGATCTAAGCCCGACCAGGGCTGTGCCCGACCAGGGCTGTAGGCCGCGTTGGGAGCGCGTTAGGGACGCGTAAAGGGACGCAGGGCGCAGAACTCTGCCCGTTTCACCCCAGCATTTAGGGGAGGACACAGAATCTGGGAAAGCCAGTGGGAAGGATTTTCCAGGAGGAGAGTTCAGTGAGATAATCTGAAACACAATAGTGCTGGTGATCTGGCGGGTGCATTCTGTGTACCACTTTTGTCGGGAGCAGCCTGCCATCATGCCCTGATAAACACAACTCTAGTCCCAAGCCAGTGACCTCAGCAAATGCAAAGACATTCATAGTTATAGTCTCCTGCATCTGATTCTTGCCATCTTCATGTGAAATGTTGGCGTTATCATGTCTGCTGCGCACACTTTGTTCATATGTGTACAATTTAAGTGTGTGCACCTGATCACTGTCTTGGGCAGAGCTCTGCCTGTGAACAACCCATGTGAAGCATTGGTGGTTCAGTGGTAGAATTCTCGCCTGCCACGCGGGAGGCCCGGGTTCGATTCCCGGCCAATGCAAGACTGCTTTCTTTTGACTTTGTTTTCGAAAGGAAATATATGACCTCAGTGGGGAATAAAATGGTAAGCAGTAACCCCGACGTGATTTGAACACGCAACCTTCTGATCTGGAGTCAGACGCGCTACCGTTGCGCCACGAGGTCCTTACACTTACAGCTTTCGGAGCCAGATCAACAAATGCTGTGGGCCTTTTGACTTATTTTCCCCTCCTCATATGCCTACAGTTGTATTACAGAGCTTGACCTTTTGTTTTCTATCCTAATTATGAAATTGACTGCAGGTGCCGAGAGAACGCAGAGAATTGAAATATTCAGGGAAAGGGTGTCCAGCAGGAGAGAGCAAAGGTATGTATCTGTTTTCCATTCAAGTGTTTCATGCAGGCAAAGTAATATGTCCCTGGGTGGGCTTGAACCACCAACCTTTCGCTTAACAGCCGAACGCGCTAACCGATTGCGCCACAGAGACGAGTGACTACAGCATCTTTCCTTAGACTCAATATATATCTTGATATGTATGTGCCTGCCTGGAGCTTGTCTTATATAAGCCATCATCATGTGAAACTTTGGCGTTGTCATGTCTGCTGCGCACACTTTGTTCATATGTGTACAATTTAAGTGTGTGCACCTGATCACTGTCTTGGACAGAGCTATGCCTGTGAACTCCCCATGTGAAGCATTGGTGGTTCAGTGGTAGAATTCTCGCCTGCCACGCGGGAGGCCCGGGTTCGATTCCCGGCCAATGCAAGGCTGCGTTCCTTTGACTTTGTTTTCGAAAGGAAATATATGAACTCAGTGGGGAATAAAATGGTAAGCAGTGACCCCGACGTGATTTGACCACGCAACCTTCTGATCTGGAGTCAGACGCGCTACCGTTGCGCCACAAGGTCCTTACACTTACAGCCTTCAAGCCAGATCAACAAATGCTGATGGGAGGAGGAGCTTGGCGGGCATCCGAGATGGCCGCTTGAGCACAGCGCTCTCCGGACCCTCGCCGCTCCCGACATTTTATCCTGGCTGAATCCTGATTTCTTGCAAGAATTCGTGTAGGGGACGTTTGGCTGATTACCCTAGCACTTTTCAGAAATCGATTTGGATCTCGTATTCCTGAGATATGGTGCTCTGAACTTTTGGGCTCCGCCCTTGAGGTGCGCCCGGGACGGGGTGCGGTACTGTAGCCGTCCTGCAATTGAACAACAACGGCAGGAGATCTGGCCTTGTGGGTCCCCACTTCCTAAGTTTCGGTTTCGATTCCGTTCCGACTTGGGCCACGGATGTGGATGTCGTGTTGCGACTGAGACTTGAAGGCGGATCGGCTGTTGGGCTTTCATGTGACCTATTTGCTGGTTTGGCGACCTCTACCCGAGTTGTGCCCCCTTTTTCTGTACTTTTGATCCTGTACTTTGGGTGTCGGGCCCGTCGAACCTGGTGGCTTGTCCTGTGACGCATCTTCAAAATGGCGGGCAGAGGGGACAGAGAGACGCGCAAGACGAAAACACCTCTGCGCGGAGCTCCAGTTCAATCAAATGTCATGGACCGTTATACCCATTCTAAGGGGTCCCCCGTAGCTGCCCTACCTGGTTCTAGTATTGCGTCTGAACGAATTTTGGAAGAGTCGGCGGAGCCCTCCTTACAGGATATCATGGGCGCCATCTCGGGTGTGAGGGAATCCATCGGCCTACAGTACGAGGCCTTGGCCCACAAACTTGACACCGTGGCTATTGAGGTGAATCTGATTCGTGCTGACCTCGGCAAGACGAATGAGAGGGTACAATCACTGGATATTAAATCCTCTAGCCTTACGAATGACGTCTCGGAGCTCCAAACAGAGATTGGAAATCTCCGTCGGGGGAACGACTTCATGACCCGTCGCCTGGAGGACTTTGAAAATAGGGCGCGTCGCTGCAATGTTCGCCTGGTTGGTGTACCGGAAAACCCTGAACCCCACTCGGTGGATCTCCTGGTTGAGGATCTGGTCTTGAACCATTTGGCCACTTCTGGTCTCACAAAATTTTTCACGGTGGAACGTGCACATCGTGTTCCAGGGGGCAAAGTCAAGCCGGGAGCCCCGCCGAGACCCATTGTAGCGAAGCTTTTTCATTATAGAGACCGGGACGCTATCCTGCAGGCCTCGCGGGTGAAGGGCCCGGTGGCCTTTGAGAATGCTACGGTGAACTTTTACCCGGACTTTTCCCAACAGGTTCAGAGACAACGTATGGAGTTTCGTGGTGCCAAGAAACGTCTCCGGGATCGGGGCCTACGTTACGCCATGCTCTTTCCCACTAGACTCCGGGTTGAATACAATGAACGTACCCTTTTCTTTGATCGGCCAGATGCTGTTAATGACTGGCTGGACTCATTGCCTGACTGTCCTCCTGAGACAGACTCCGCCGCTCACCCTGGCGGTGCCGAAGGTGGTGCGGAGATCTAACTGTTCGGCTCTTATGTCTTATTTTGAATACATTCTCAGGAGTGTTGGCCGGCGTCCCTCTACATTGTGATCATTCTGTCTTTTCGTTTGTTATTTTTGTTCTTGCTGAGGTCGGGGGGTGGATGGAACGGAGACCTTTCCTCCTCCGGGGTCTTTGTGTAGAATAGGGGTTCTTGGGCGACAGGCACACTGCAGGTTGGGGTGGCTCTTTAGCTTTTTGCAGGGGTGCAGGGTGGGGGGTGTTTCTCCTCAGTTTGGGGGAGGGGGGTTGGGAAGTTTTTTCTTTTCTGTGTGTTGTTTTCAAGGCGAGTTGCTCCTGTGTTTGCTGCTGTTTCTGATGTCTAGCTCATGGACGAGGGGTCTTGGCTCGGGTGGTTGGGATGGGGGGTAGAGGGTTGAAATTTCTTTCCTGGAACGTTAATGGCCTGGGAGATCGTATTAAGCGCAGTGTGGTCTTAAAATTTATACGACGTTTGTCACCGGACATTGTTTTCATGCAAGAAACCCATTTGATTGGTAATGTTTGTTATGCGATGAATAGATGGGGCTACCGCCTTGTGGCGCACTCAGGGTTTACCTCCGGATCTAGGGGTGTGGGTATTCTTGTTCGAACCTCCCTCCCCCTGGCTATCGATGAGGTGATTCATGATGACCGTGGGAGATATACTGTCCTGGTGGGTAGATATGAAGGCCGCACCCTATCTCTCTTCAATGTTTATGTTCCCCCGGGTTTGCAGGCCTCTACTTTTACTGACTTGGGCCGTGTTCTGTTGGATCTCCCTGATAGCACTCTCTTTCTTGCCGGTGATTTTAATTCGGTGCTTTCCGGCCTTCACGATCGCCATCCCCCTAGAGATACCCCGCAGGCTCAGCAGTGGTTGGGTGGGTTTTTAGATACCTTTGGCCTTGTGGACTGCTGGCGACTGTTGCATCCTACTCAGCTCCAATACACCTTCCATTCTGGGGCCCATGGCAGTCTGTCCCGGCTGGATTATTTCCTGATGCCCGCAGCCCAATCATCGGCGGTTCGTGAGATTTTACACTTGCCGAGGGGTATTTCTGATCACTCGCCGCTCTGGCTTCGTTTCGAGGTTGGGGTAGAGGCGGCGGGCCGAGTGGCTCCCATTAACCCTTGGTATCTTTCCTCCCCTGAGACTCGTACCCTCTTGCTCAAGTCCATGGATGCATATTTCCTGGAAAATGAGGGGTCGGTCTCTTCGGCTGTGTCCCTGTGGGAAGCTTTTAAAACTGTGATTCGTGGACAGGCCCTTTCCTTGATTGTTGAAGCTAAGAGGGCAGGGAGGAAGGAGGTGGTGGACCTTGAGGGGGAGATCTCTGCTTTGGAGGACGAGTTGGAATCTGGTGTCACGCCTGACAAACTCCATGCCCTGGGTCTAAAACAGTTTGCATATAAATCTCTGGTCACTGACGCTGCAAAGGTGATGTTTCGTGAGCGGCAGGGCAGATTGTACGATGTGGGTGACAAGGCGGGCAAACTCCTAGCGTGGTTGGACAAGAAAGAAAGAGTTAATCGTGTGGTGCCCGTGATTCAGTCTGCGAGTGGTGAGAATGTGATTGATCCGACCGCCATTGTTGATCGTTTTGCAGAATATTTCCGTGTGGTATATGCTCCCGTGTCTGTGAGGGATGTTGCCGACTCCCGCCTTCTTCTGCGTGACATCACTTTGCCCTGTGTCACCGACTTGGACCGTATTGCTTTGGACTCCCCTTTTACGAATGATGAGATAGCCAATGCAGTTCGATCGCTCCGTTCGGGCAAAGCACTGGGCCCGAACGGTTTGCCTATTGAGTTGTACAAATTACGCCCCGATAAGGTGGCGCCGTATCTCCGCGCCATGTTTCTAGAATCTCGTGAGCGGAACATGCTTCCCTATGATCAGCGTCTGGCGACAATCGTCGTCATTCCCAAAGAGGGTAAACCGCGTGACCTCTGTTCCTCGTATAGGCCCATATCCCTATTAAATGTTGAACCTAAGGTGTTGGCTAAACTTTTGGCGACCCGTCTCCTTTCGGTTCTTGGGGAGTTGGTCCATCCGGATCAGTCTGGCTTTATCCCGCATCGCAACACTGCTCTGAATTTACGTCGCCTCCACGGCGCGCTGGCGAGGGCGGGGCTTTTGACTGAACCGGCCATTTTGGCGTCCCTGGATGCCTCCATGGCCTTTGATACTGTGGAGTGGCCCTATTTATGGGCGACACTTGAGAAATTTGGATTCGGGTGCGAGTTTATTAGCTGGGTTAGGCTGTTGTACGCGGAACCTCTGGCGCAAGTTGTAGTGAACGGTAGAGTGTCGACCCCCTTCTCCTTGGGCAGGGGTACCCGTCAGGGTTGCCCCTTGTCCCCTCTGTTGTTCGCGCTCGCTCTTGAACCGTTGGCGGCCTGGCTCCGTTGGGAACCGTCCCTTAAAGGTATTCGATGGGCCCCGGACTTCGAAGACCGCGTCTCGCTTTATGCGGACGACATCCTCTTGTATCTTACTTCCCCTCGCAAGTCTTTATCTGTTTTATTTGACGTTCTTGCGTCCTTTGGTGCTAACTCAGGCCTCGTCATCAACTGGTCTAAATCCTGTGTATACGTTTTATCTGGTATCTTGCCTCCGTTGCCGAGTAGACTTCCTCTTCAGGTGGTCCGGGATGGTTTCAAATACTTGGGGGTTTTCGTTACCTTGGATCCGTCCCTTCGTTTTGATCCTAATCTCCTTCCCCCGTTGCTTAGGCTCCGTTTGGACGTTGCCCGCTGGCGCAAACTTCCCCTGTCTCCACTGGGTCGGGCGGCCCTGTTTAAGATGATGTCACTACCGCGGTTTCTCTACGCTCTCCAGAATTATTATGATCCTATCCCCAAGACCTATTTTCGGGAGATTGAGAGCCTTCAGAGGCAACTTATTTGGGATGGGCGACCGCGCATTGCTCTCGCGAAACTTTCTATCCCGTGGTACGATGGGGGCATGGCGCTCCCCGATATTAAGAGATACTACTGGGCTTCCCATCTGTCCGCTATTAATCACGCTATGTTCTCTCCGGGTCGTAATCCGGCGTTTGAGATGGATAAACTTCAGCTTCCGGGAGGTGACTTTAATAGAGTACTCTATTCTCGCTCCGCTGGGCGCCATCTTGTGGGACCTACTTTGACTGCTTTGACAGTGTGGCGTGCTGCGAATGTGAGCCTGGGCTGGGAGGATCGCTTGACGTTGGCGACGCCGCTTTATGCTTCGGAACGTCTGGGCGGTCTTTGGTCTTCCAAGGGTTTTGACCGTTGGGACTTGATTGGGATCTCTAAAGTGGGGGATGTATATTCTAAGGGTTCTGTGCGCCCGTTTCAGCCCCTCCAGGCTGACTATGGCCTGAGTAGTCGGGAATTCTTTCGTTATTTACAGATCAGGCACGCTTTGGTTTCGGTGTTTGCTCCTGGTGAGATTCCGCCTGACTCTTCCCCACTTGAAGACCGTATCCTTGACGGACATCTTCCTGATAGCACTATCTCCCTGATCTATAAAAAGTTGATCAACAATCGGACTGACTTATTGGCCCGACTTCGGGAACAGTGGATGGGAGATGGGTTGGAACTTGATGATGAGGATTGGCAATCGGCCCTCTCCTCTCCGAAGGAGGTGGCTATACCGGCTCGACTCCGTCTGGTCCAATTGAAGATCCTTCATTGGGTGTACGTGACGGGACCGCGACTGATGGTGATGGGCTTTTCCTCTGATGGACTGTGTAAGCGTGGATGTGGTTTGCGTGCTACTTTCCTGCATATTCTTTGGGAGTGCCCGATGGTGGCTGCTTATTGGGTGGCCGTGCTTGATCTGATGACTGTGGTGACGGGGATATCCTTGCGACCGGAACCTCGTCGCTGTCTTTTGAATGTTTGGGAGCCCACGGACTATTCGGTGGCACAGACTAGATGGGCCATCCTGGGCTATATGATTGCGAAGCGAGATATTGCGCAACTCTGGGGGGCCTCCAGGCCCCCTGCCCTCTCGCAATGGGAGGATAATATGGATTGGTCCATGTTCCGTGAGAAAACTGTTTATGTGGCCAGGGGTAGACCCAGGGCATGGGTGAAGGTGTGGGGTCAATGGAACGAATACCGTGGCGACATTTGTGCTCCTCCCCTTGTGGACACTATCGAGATTACCCTATCTCCCTAGGCTAGCGTTCCCGGAATCTTCATATAGGGACTGAGCTGGTGTCACCGGCTCTTCCCCCCTTCTTCTTCCTGATCTCTGCCCCCCTCCCCCCCCCCCCCGCTCCATACTCCTTAGTGCTTAGGATATTATTACTGCACCTCCGCTGCTGTCCCCCCCTTGCGTCCCTTGGGCTGACCTTCAGTGATACACTCTCGCCTTTTTGTATGTTTGTTCTTTCATATATATAAAACCTGTTTTGGTCCTGTATTTAATGTGGAGTATTGCATTGTTGATTGACGGTTACCTCTGCGGGCTTATGTGATATGTGTCTACTCCTTTTTAGCGGCTGGCCCGTGTGGTTGTAGGCCCATCCTTGTACGTTTCTGCTTGCTCAAATAAAGGTTTTTTAAAAAAAAAAAAAAAAAAAAAAAAAAAACAAATGCTGATGGCCTTTTGACTTATTTTCCCCTCCTCATATGCCTACAGTTGTATTACAGGGCTAGGCCTTTTGTTTTCTATCCTAATTATGAAATTGACTGCAGGTGCAGAGAGAACGCAGAGGATTGAAATGTTCAGATAAAGGGTCTTAAGCAGGAGAGAGCAGAGGTACGTATCTGTGTTTCATTAAAGTGTTTCAAGCAGGCAAAAAGGATACTTCCCTGGGTGGGCTTGAACCACCAACCTTTCTGTTAACAACCGAACGAGCTAACCATTTGCACCACAGAGGTTAATAACTGTAGCACAGTTCCTGAGACTCAATATATATCTTGATAATTGTGTGCCTGCCTGGAGCTTGTGTTATATAATGCGTCTTTATGCCATACAGCATTTCTCATTTGCTTAGTGTCTTGTTATTGTTGGACGTAATGATGAATAGACTACTGTCTAATGGTCTTAGAGCCAGTATTACTACCGGTCCCAGTGTATGAGACACATACATGACTTTTCTGTTGCCTGCTTAGCATAGCTCCCTGCTCCTCTGTAGGTGTGCTACCAGCCAGTAAGGCGTGTGCCTTGCCCATCAGATGTGTTATCTTAGACTTGACTTCTCTGTGAGCAAAGTCTCCCTCCCATAGCAGGTGCTTTCTCTGAACTCTTGACTTGTAAAACTGCTGGGAAAGGCCCTCCCTAGCCCCTCACTCAGATAGATACATTTACCTTCAGAGCTCAGCTTTGGAGAAAGAGATTGGGGAGAGAGCAAATAGGGGAAGGCCCATGGTGCACACTTTATTTTACATAAAAGCTGGGGCTTGTGGGAGGACAGGGACAAGAGGGTTCTCAGGGAAAGAAATCCCAGGAGTATTGATGGCTAGGCCCTGAAACACAACAATCCCGGATTGGCAAGGCACAATATGCCTGTGCAACAGGCCTGACCCTAGGCTTCCGGAGTTCTTGGTCACAAAAGGCTCCAGTGATCTAAGCCCGACCAGGGCTGTGCCCGACCAGGGCTGTAGGCCGCGTTGGGAGCGTGTTAGGGACGCGTAAAGGGACGCAGGGCGCAGAACTCTGCCCGTTTCACCCCAGCATTTAGGGGAGGACACAGAATCTGGGAAAGCCAGTGGGAAGGATTTTCCAGGAGGAGAGTTCAGTGAGATAATCTGAAACACAATAGTGCTGGTGATCTGGCGGGTGCATTCTGTGAACCACTTTTGTCGGGAGCAGCCTGCCATCATGCCCTGATAAACACAACTCTAGTCCCAAGCCAGTGACCTCAGCAAATGCAAAGACATTCATAGTTATAGTCTCCTGCATCTGATTCTTGCCATCTTCATGTGAAACGTTGGCGTTATCATGTCTGCTGCGCACACTTTGTTCATATGTGTACAATTTAAGTGTGTGCACCTGATCACTGTCTTGGGCAGAGCTCTGCCTGTGAACAACCCATGTGAAGCATTGGTGGTTCAGTGGTAGAATTCTCGCCTGCCACGCGGGAGGCCCGGGTTCGATTCCCGGCCAATGCAAGACTGCTTTCTTTTGACTTTGTTTTCGAAAGGAAATATATGACCTCAGTGGGGAATAAAATGGTAAGCAGTAACCCCGACGTGATTTGAACACGCAACCTTCTGATCTGGAGTCAGACGCGCTACCGTTGCGCCACGAGGTCCTTACACTTACAGCTTTCGGAGCCAGATCAACAAATGCTGTGGGCCTTTTGACTTATTTTCCCCTCCTCATATGCCTACAGTTGTATTACAGAGCTTGACCTTTTGTTTTCTATCCTAATTATGAAATTGACTGCAGGTGCCGAGAGAACGCAGAGAATTGAAATATTCAGGGAAAGGGTGTCCAGCAGGAGAGAGCAAAGGTATGTATCTGTTTTCCATTCAAGTGTTTCATGCAGGCAAAATAATACGTCCCTGGGTGGGCTTGAACCACCAACCTTTCGGTTAACAGCCAAACGCGCTAACCGATTGCGCCACAGCGACGAGTGACTACAGCATATTTCCTTAGACTCAATATATATCTTGATATGTATGTGCCTGCCTGGAGCTTGTCTTATATAAGCCATCATCATGTGAAACTTTGGCGTTGTCATGTCTGCTGCGCACACTTTGTTCATATGTGTACAATTTAAGTGTGTGCACCTGATCACTGTCTTGGACAGAGCTATGCCTGTGAACTCCCCATGTGAAGCATTGGTGGTTCAGTGGTAGAATTCTCGCCTGCCACGCGGGAGGCCCGGGTTCGATTCCCGGCCAATGCAAGGCTGCGTTCCTTTGACTTTGTTTTCGAAAGGAAATATATGAACTCAGTGGGGAATAAAATGGTAAGCAGTGACCCCGACGTGATTTGACCACGCAACCTTCTGATCTGGAGTCAGACGCGCTACCGTTGCGCCACAAGGTCCTTACACTTACAGCCTTCAAGCCAGATCAACAAATGCTGATGGCCTTTTGACTTATTTTCCCCTCCTCATATGCCTACAGTTGTATTACAGGGCTAGGCCTTTTGTTTTCTATCCTAATTATGAAATTGACTGCAGGTGCAGAGAGAACGCAGAGGATTGAAATGTTCAGATAAAGGGTCTTAAGCAGGAGAGAGCAGAGGTACGTATCTGTGTTTCATTAAAGTGTTTCATGCAGGCAAAAAGGATACTTCCCTGGGTGGGCTTGAACCACCAACCTTTCTGTTAACAACCGAACGCGCTAACCATTTGCACCACAGAGGTTAATAACTGTAGCACAGTTCCTGAGACTCAATATATATCTTGATAATTGTGTGCCTGCCTGGAGCTTGTGTTATATAATGTGTCTTTCTGCCATACAGCATTTCTCATTTGCTTAGTGTCTTGTTATTGTTGGACGTAATGATGAATAGACTACTGTCTAATGGTCTTAGAGCCAGTATTACTACCGGTCCCAGTGTATGAGACACATACATGACTTTTCTGTTGCCTGCTTAGCATAGCTCCCTGCTCCTCTGTAGGTGTGCTACCAGCCAGTAAGGCGTGTGCCTTGCCCATCAGATGTGTTATCTTAGACTTGACTTCTCTGTGAGCAAAGTCTCCCTCCCATAGCAGGTGCTTTCTCTGAACTCTTGACTTGTAAGACTGCTGGGAAAGGCCCTCCCTAGCCCCTCACTCAGATAGATACATTTACCTTCAGAGCTCAGCTTTGGAGAAAGAGATTGGGGAGAGAGCAAATAGGGGAAGGCCCATGGAGCACACTTTATTTTACATAAAAGCTGGGGCTTGTGGGAGGACAGGGACAAGAGGGTTCTCAGGGAAAGAAATCCCAGGAGTATTGATGGCTAGGCCCTGAAACACAACAATCCCGGATTGGCAAGGCACAATATGCCTGTGCAACAGGCCTGACCCTAGGCTTCCGGAGTTCTTGGTCACAAAAGGCTCCAGTGATCTAAGCCCGACCAGGGCTGTAGGCCGCGTTGGGAGCACGTTAGGGACGCGGGGCGCAGAACTCTGCCCGTTTCACCCCAGCATTTAGGGGAGGACACAGAATCTGGGAAAGCCAGTGGGAAGGATTTTCCAGGAGGAGAGTTCAGTGAGATAATCTGAGACACAATAGTGCTGGTGATCTGGCGGGTGCATTCTGTGAACCACTTTTGTCGGGAGCAGCCTGCCATCATGCCCTGATAAACACAACTCTAGTCCCAAGCCAGTGACCTCAGCAAATGCAAAGACATTCATAGTTATAGTCTCCTGCATCTGATTCTTGCCATCTTCATGTGAAACGTTGGCGTTATCATGTCTGCTGCGCACACTTTGTTCATATGTGTACAATTTAAGTGTGTGCACCTGATCACTGTCTTGGGCAGAGCTCTGCCTGTGAACAACCCATGTGAAGCATTGGTGGTTCAGTGGTAGAATTCTCGCCTGCCACGCGGGAGGCCCGGGTTCGATTCCCGGCCAATGCAAGACTGCTTTCTTTTGACTTTGTTTTCGAAAGGAAATATATGACCTCAGTGGGGAATAAAATGGTAAGCAGTAACCCCGACGTGATTTGAACACACAACCTTCTGATCTGGAGTCAGACGCGCTACCGTTGCGCCACGAGGTCCTTACACTTACAGCTTTCGGAGCCAGATCAACAAATGCTGTGGGCCTTTTGACTTATTTTCCCCTCCTCATATGCCTACAGTTGTATTACAGAGCTTGACCTTTTGTTTTCTATCCTAATTATGAAATTGACTGCAGGTGCCGAGAGAACGCAGAGAATTGAAATATTCAGGGAAAGGGTGTCCAGCAGGAGAGAGCAAAGGTATGTATCTGTTTTCCATTCAAGTGTTTCATGCAGGCAAAATAATATGTCCCTGGGTGGGCTTGAACCACCAACCTTTCGCTTAACAGCCGAACGCGCTAACCGATTGCGCCACAGAGACGAGTGACTACAGCATCTTTCCTTAGACTCAATATATATCTTGATATGTATGTGCCTGCCTGGAGCTTGTCTTATATAAGCCATCATCATGTGAAACTTTGGCGTTGTCATGTCTGCTGCGCACACTTTGTTCATATGTGTACAATTTAAGTGTGTGCACCTGATCACTGTCTTGGACAGAGCTATGCCTGTGAACTCCCCATGTGAAGCATTGGTGGTTCAGTGGTAGAATTCTCGCCTGCCACGCGGGAGGCCCGGGTTCGATTCCCGGCCAATGCAAGGCTGCGTTCCTTTGACTTTGTTTTCGAAAGGAAATATATGAACTCAGTGGGGAATAAAATGGTAAGCAGTGACCCCGACGTGATTTGACCACGCAACCTTCTGATCTGGAGTCAGACGCGCTACCGTTGCGCCACAAGGTCCTTACACTTACAGCCTTCAAGCCAGATCAACAAATGCTGATGGCCTTTTGACTTATTTTCCCCTCCTCATATGCCTACAGTTGTATTACAGGGCTAGGCCTTTTGTTTTCTATCCTAATTATGAAATTGACTGCAGGTGCAGAGAGAACGCAGAGGATTGAAATGTTCAGATAAAGGGTCTTAAGCAGGAGAGAGCAGAGGTACGTATCTGTGTTTCATTAAAGTGTTTCAAGCAGGCAAAAAGGATACTTCCCTGGGTGGGCTTGAACCACCAACCTTTCTGTTAACAACCGAACGCGCTAACCATTTGCACCACAGAGGTTAATAACTGTAGCACAGTTCCTGAGACTCAATATATATCTTGATAATTGTGTGCCTGCCTGGAGCTTGTGTTATATAATGCGTCTTTATGCCATACAGCAGGTGCCCAAACCTGTCCTGGCGGGCCGTATCCATGCCAGATTTTTGGGATATCCCCATCTGGTGATCACGGTTCGATCCCCGGCGCCGGCGGCAGATCAGAGTGCCCAGGACGGGGTCCATGTGACCCGGGCAGTCCTATCCCCTGGGTGTACGTGGTTGTCCGACATGTCGGTCGGATGTGCTTTTACGTACCGGATCGGAATCGGCCCCCATAAAATCGTACGTAAAGTATATAGCAAATCAACCTGAAATCTGCTGGGTCAGAAAGGGCTCGATTCCGATCCGTGTCGGAAGGTTAGGAGTCCGTACGAATTTGTCGGGACGGCATGGCAGAGTGCCCGGGATGGGCTCCATGGCTCTTGGGCAGTCGTCCCGCGGGCGTCCGGGGCTCCATCCAGGCCGACGGCATGGCAGAGTGCCTGGGACGGGCTCCATGCATCCCGGGCCTTCGTCCCCCGGGCGTCCGGGGCTCCATCCAGGCTGACAGCATGGCAGAGTGCCCGGGTCGGGCTCCATGGTTTTCAGGGTGGTCCTCCCCTGGGTGTCGGGGCGCTCCAGGCCGAAGGCATGGAAAAGTGCCCAGGACGGGCTCCATGCGTCCCGGGCATTCGTCCCCCGGGCGTCCGGGGCTCTATCCAGGCTGACGGTATGGCAGAGTGCCCGGGTTGGGCTCCATGGCTTTCACGGTGGTCCTCCCCTGGGTGTCTGGGGGCTCCAGGCCGAAGGCATGGAAAAGTGCCCAGGACGGGCTCCATGCGTCCCGGGCACGGGGACGGGGACAGGGTCGGGAGAGTCCAGGCGGCTTCACTTCCGTGTCCAGCCATCTGATCGCCCAGATTCCCTCGGCCATCTGGTCGCCCGGATCCCCCCGGGCATCTGGTCGCCCGCAACGCTTTCCTATGGGGCGACCAGATGGCCGAACTTCCCTGGAAGTCCCGATGAGGTGCCATTCGCTGCCCGGATCCCAGCGAGGGCTCCAGGAGGTCGGGTACATTCGCGCCTTGGGTCCCCTCTGTCACCTCGCGTGCACAGATTACAAGAAAAGGGGGTAATTTTCCTCCGGATTACTAGGGAGAAGGGTACGCCCGGACACCCCTCCGAGGCTGGTGGTTCTCTGCCATGGGGACCAGATGGGCTATGCCTGGGCAACACCTCCCTAGGCCACCCGGGGCTTCCTTCCTCCAGGCCAACTGCATGTCAAATTGCCCAGGACGGGCTCCATGGCTCCTGGGTAGTCGTCCCCCGGGCGTCCGGGGCTCCATCCAGGCTGACGGCATAGAAAAGTGCCCAGGACGGGCTCCATGCGTCCCGGGCATTCGTCCCCTGGGCGTCCGGGGCTCCATCTAGGCTGACGGTATGGCAGAGTGCCCGGGTCGGGCTCCATGGTCTTCACGGTGGTCCTCCCCTGGGTGTCTGGGGGCTCCAGGCCAAAGGCACGGAAAAGTGCCCAGGACGGGCTCCATGCGTCCCGGGCATTCGTCCCCCGGGCTTCCGGGGCTCCATCCAGGCTGACGGCATGACAGAGTGCCCGGGTCGGGCTCCATGGGTCCCGTGCAGCCCTCCCCCGGGCGTCCGGGGCTCCCACCGCCAGGCCGACGGCATGTCAAAGTGCCCAGGACGGGCTCCATGAGTCCGGGACAGTCCTCCCCCGGGCGTCCGGGACACCCATCTCCAGGAGGCCAACGGCATTGGCAAAGTACCCAGGACGGGCTCCATGGGTCCCGGGCAGACCTCCCTCGGGCGTCCGGGGCACCCATCTCCATGAGGCCAACGGCATTGGCAAAGTACCCAGGACGGGCTCCATGGGTCCCAGGTAGACCTCCCCCGGGCGTCCGGGGCACCCATCTCCACGAGGCCAACGGCATTGGCAAAGTACCCGGGAAGGGCTCCATGGGTCCCGGGTAGACCTCCCCCGGGCGTCCGGGGCACCCATCTCCATGAGGCCAACGGCATTGGCAAAGTACCCAGGACGGGCTCCATGGGTCCCGGGCAGCTTCCCCCGGGCGTCCGGGGCACCCACCTCCAGGCCGACGGCATGTCAAAGTACCCAGGACGGGCTCCACGGGTCCCGGGCATTCCTCCCCCAGGTCGTCCGGGCCCTAGAGCTCCGGTGGGCCAACCTGCGCCTGAGGCCCAGCCGGGGTCCAAGAGCCCTGCCTTGCGTGGGCAGGCAGTCAGGAACCCTACCGCGAAGGCTTGGGATGGATGGGGAGCTGGGAGTCCTTTCGATCCCGGCCCTCTGGTCGCCCGCGATGCTTTCCAATGGGGCGACCAGATGGCCGGGCTTCCCTGGAAGTCCCGATGAGGTGCCATTCGGCTCCTGGATGCCAGCTAGGGCTCCATGAGGTCGGGTTCTTTTACGCCTTGGGTCCCCTTTGTCACCTCGCGTGCACGGATTGCAAGAAAGGGGGGTAATTTCCCTCCGGATTACTAGGGGCAGGGTACGCCCGGACACCTCTCCAGGGCTGGTGGTTCTCTGCCCGGGGGGGACCAGATGAGATATGCCTGGGCAACACCTCCCCCGGGCGTCTGGGGGCTCCATTCTCCGGGCCAACGGCATGGCTCAATGCCCAGGACGGGCTCCACGTGTCCCGGACAGACCTCCCCTGGGCGTCCGGGGCACCCATCTCCAGGAGGCCAACGGGATGGCAAAGTACCCGGGAAGGGCTCCACGGGTCCCGGGCAGCCTTCCCCCGGGCGTCCGGGGCTCCCACCTCCAGTCCGACGGCATGTCACAGTGCCCAGGACGGGCTCCATGGGCCCCGGACAGCCCTCCCCCCGGGCGTTCGGGGCACACATCTCCAGGAGGCCAACAGCGTTGCAAAGTACCCGGAAAGGACTCCACGGGTACCGGGCAGTCCTCCCCCGGGCGTCCGGGGCACCCATCTCCATGAGGCCAACGGCATTGGCAAAGTACCCGGGAGGGGCTCCACGGGTCCCGGGCAGGCCTCCCCCGGGCGTCCAGGGCACCCACCTCCAGGCCGACGGCATGTAAAAGTGCCCAGGACGGGCTCCATGGGTCCCGGGCAGCCCACCCCCGGGCATCTGGGGCACCCATCTCCAGGAGGCCAACGGAGTTGCAAAGTACCCGGGAAGGGCTCCACGGGTACCGGGCAGTCCTCCCCCGGGCGTCTGGGGGCTCCCTTCTCCAGGCCGACGGCATGGTTCAATGCCCAGGACGGGACGTCAAGTGGCCAGGACGGGCTCCATGCGTCCCGGGCATTCGTCCCGGGACGGGGACGGGGTGGGGAAGAGTCCAGGCGGCTTCACCTCCATGCCCGGCCATCTGGTCGCCCGGATTCCCTCGGCCATCTGGTCGCCCGGATCCCCTCGGGCATCTGGTCGCCCGCAACGCTTTCCTATGGGGGGGGCCAGATGGCCGAACTTCCCTGGAAGTCTTAATGAGGTGCCATTCGCCTTCCGGATCCCAGCGAGGGCTCCATGAGGTCGGGTTCTTTCACGCCTTGGGTCCCCTCTGTCACCTCGCGTGCACAGATTGCAAGAAAGGGGGGTAATTTGCCTCCGGATTACTATGGGGCAGGGTATGCCCGGACACCCCTCCAGGGTTGGTGGTTCTCTGCCATGGGGACCAGATGGGATATGCCTGGGCAACACCTCCCTAGGCCACCCGGAGCTTCCTTCCTCCAGGCCAACTGCATGTCAAATTGCCCAGGACGGGCTCCATGGCTCTTGGGCAGTCGTCCCCCGGGCGTCCGGTGCTCCATCCAGGCCGACGGCATGGCAGAGTGCCCGGGACAGGCTCCATGCGTCCCGGGCCTTCGTCCCCCCGGGCGTCCGGGGCTCCATCCAGGCTGACGGCATGGCAGAGTGCCCGGGACGGGCTCCACGGGCCCGGGGCGTTCGGGGCTCCCTTCCCCGGGCCAGCGGCATGTCAGAGTGCCCAGGACGGGCTCCACGGGCCCCGGTCATCCGGGGCACCCTTCCCCGGGCCAGCGGCATGTCAGAGTGCCCAGGACCAGTTCCACGGGTCCCGGGCAGTCCTCCCCCGGGCGTCCGGGGCTCCCTTCCCCGGGCCAAAGCATTTCAGAGTGCCCAGGACGGGCTCCACGGGTTCCGGGCGTCCAGGTCTCCCTTCCCCGGGCCAACGGCTTGTCAGAGTGCCCAGGACGGGCTCCACGGGCCCCGGGCGTCCGGGGCACCCTTCCCCGGGCCAGCGGCATGTCAGAGTGCCCAGGACGAGTTCCACGGGTCCCGGGCAGTCCTCCCCCCGGGTGTCCAGGGCTCCCTTCCCCGGGCCAAAGCATTTCAGAGTGCCCAGGACGGGCTCCACGGGTCCCGGACGTCCGGGGCTCCCTTCCCCGAGCCAACGGCATACAGGAGTGCCCAGGATGGGCTCCACGGGTCCCGGACGTCCGGGGCTCCCTTCCCCAGGCCAACGGCATACAGGAGTGCCCAGGACGGGCTCCACAGGTCCCGGTCGTCTGGGGCTCCCTTCCCCGGGCCAACGGCTTGTCAGAGTGCCAAGGACGGGCTCCACGTGAGGTACTGGGTTTTTAGGAACCGGTACCGAACCGGTAACCCAGCGGTGCCAGGGGATCAACACACCAAAGACCTCGGGTTCTCCTGAGTCAGACCCACAGAAACTTCAGAGTCTTCTAGGTGAAGTCAAAGATTAGTTTATTGGCTGCAACCAAGGTGACAGGGTCCTAGAAGTACAATGCCAGTATATTCAGGAGACTGCACACTTTCACAAAGTTAGGCTTCTCTTCTTATACATAACATTTGCCCTTTGGCGAAACATTCCTTGGGTGAGCGGTATTTCATTTATGGTTACTGATTACAAAAGAAAGCAGAGTCATGATGACATGTACATATTTCACGTTGTGATGCCCATAACAAATCATCCGGCAAGGCCCAACATTTCATCAGATATCGCTGGACCCCTAATAAAAATGGTCACCTCCCCACCATAAAATAAATGAGGAAAAGGAAAGAAGAAAGATGTGAGCGAGATATGGCAGGTGTGCGTGCTGAAATGGCTTTATGGCCGGTTGGGCCTAGATACTATCTTGCTTGGTCACTGGGAGGGAACTGACCTAACGAGCTCGGCCTGGGGCAATGGTTCTAACTTGTACTGGGGTCAGGAAGAAGTCGATTAAGGAGTACGTGTCCTTGTGGAATCAAATTCGACTGGATTAAGGCCTATGAAAAGGGCAACATGCAATTAAGGGTTCAGAAGGTAAATGACGATTTCGAGGTGAAATTGTCACTCGAATATACTGAAAATACATGTGCTTGATGTACTCGTCATTTCCGGTCTTTTGATACCAAATTCGTCCTATTTCGACGAAGTTTTTATTCTCGAGTCCGGTACTGTTACGGATCCATATTTTTCAGAACCACAGACCCTCCTTTTGCCCTTACATAGGCAATTAATCTATCCTTATGTTAATCTGAGTCCAGATCTATATTCCTAAAGTCATTGAGGTGTTGCTGCAACATCATTCTAGTGCTGAGTTCGTGTCTTGACACAGGCTTCCTTACACATGATGTAGCACAGAGGCCACATATTGCAGGAGCACACTGTATGCATAGACAGAACAGGAAAAGAATGGCTAAGACCATCCCAATGACCATCAGAATTTTCCATCCCCAGGCAGATATCAGTCCCCAGAGCCATCCCATTAATGACCAATCTCCGTTATCCACATGAATAGATTCGGAAATCTTATGTAGTTTGGAGATGGCCCCGTACACTGTTGGAGCATTATCTGGAATGAAAATGCAACAACTGGACTGGATCAATTTGCATACTCCACCCCGGTCCGCAAGTATTACGTCTAAAGCGACCCGGTTCTGAAGGGTCATCAGTCGATCCGACTGGAGCTCAGCAGTCAGGTTACTAAGGGCACCGGCAGTCTCGATCACAGTGGATTCAACTACCCTTGTCAATTGCCTTATGTTTCTGCTGTTAACCATGGCTCCCCAGAACGGCAGAATACCCATTGCAAAGTCACCAAATTCTTGACCCGCAGTGTCTTCTTTACTCAAAACACCTCGGACTATCCTTGTCCGATGGTAATCCGCCGCTGCTGTGTAGGTGGGAGGTAACAGGAATGAAACAAAACATGAGCCCGAGAAGTCAGGGGGCAACCATGTATAGGCTCTATCGTGACAGATGAAATAAGTACCCTTTGCGGCTAAAAAGGCGGGGGAAGTCTGAGATCCAAAAACATACGTTTCTGTGCAGACACTCTTCCCTAGCTGAGCTCTGGGATTCCTACCAATACCTTGCAGACACAGGTGACCTTTATGGGGCACGATCCAGATAGGGGACGATCTCTTAGCTTGCTGTTTCTCACTTAGTGTAGTGCCATATCCGGTCACATTCCAACCTACATATGCAAGTATCTCATCGTCGGGGGTATCTTCGTAAGAAGTCACTTCCTTGATCATGTCAACTATACCCTTCACTAGGGCGCTAGTCTTGAGGTTGTCTTTTACAGAACGTAGGGGTTGGATTTCTCGTGCATATATGAACATTGTCCTATATGCCCATACTGACCCATTGTGACTAAATGGCAGGACCAAATAGGGGATACCTCTGTCCGTGGTGTGGGGCATGAGACCACACACCCAACAGTTGGTTGTGTTCATTACGAGTTGGTGTTGGTGTAATAGCTGAACGAAGGAGTTATTAATGAACTCTAATCTCCTATTTGATTCGTGGTCAGGCAAAGAGTGGAAAGAATGAGAGGAAACAGTAGGGGGAGGTATGGGTGATGTAGTAGGCGTGAATGTCATATGAGAAGAGAATAAAACATAGCTTATCAAAAACACCATTACGCTAAATATCATAAAAATACACATCATTATAAAAATTTTCTTTCTCATTGTTTTCAAAAGTCTCTGCTTAAAGCTCATTTGTCTGGCAGTTCTTTCCACATCAGGAAACTCCATCCTCTCTAAGGTGCTGCCCGCGGCGGTAGGTTGTTTCTGCTAAGGGATGCTTCCGTCAGTCTAGGGTGGCTCCCTTCGACCAACTGGAACCAGCAACCTATTGTTGTCAGCTGCACCCAAAAGTCTTTAGTCAACCGCGACCCTAGCAGCGGAACCTGGATGGCGGTTAAAAAAAAAACCAAAAATAAGCAAGTTACCTAGATGGGAGAATCTGCATTTTCAAAATAGCATTTTGGAAGGAAAAAATTCATTATTTTATTAGTCCACAGGTTTTTCTCTCGGATCAAAAATAAATCACTTTTCCTTTAGTCTGTTTTTCTCGGTCGGAAATTATAGCGTCTTTTCCCGGGTGCTGTCTGGTCCGGAAATAGTAGCTCAGGTTCCACAGAGTTCAATTGTTCTGATGGCGGCGTAGTTTCTTGAAAAATGTTCTTACTGTCACAATCACGTTTAGCTTCTTTTACGCGTTCATCAATTGTGCGCTTTGAGTCAGTGCCTCCTGTCCGGACCCATTGGTCATGTGGCAGAGGGAAAGGTATTTTCTTACAATGGATCCCGTGGACCCAATTGGCCTTCCCCTCCACCTTAATAGTTGACCTTGTAGACAGGAGGACGAGGTGAGGTCCGGTCCATCTGGGCTGGTCGTTTCTTGTTCTCTGGAAATTCTTGACCAGAACCCAGGTGCCAGGGTCAATGGAGTGACCCGGTGTCTCGGAAACCGGAGGCAAGGTGTTGTGGACCTGTTGATATAAAACACGCAATTTAGCCGTCAATTCATACAAATAGTCAAGCAAAATTGGGTGTTGCAGCTCGCTAAACTTCGTGGGCCTAGGCACTCCCCATATGTTGGCTGGCCGACCAAAGATTATCTCATAGGGGCTGAGCTTCATTCGCGAATGCACAGTCATTCTGGTGGACAGGCGTGCTAAGGGTAGAGCGTCGGGCCATTTAAGACCCGTGCTCGCTTGGATTTTGGCCAATTTAAGTTTAAGCGTGCCATTGTAACATTCCACTAATCCAGCTGATTGGGGGTGATTTGCAGCGTGGAACTTCTGACTAATGCCTAGCCCTTCACACACTCGTTTCATCACACAACCCACAAATTCACTTCCGTTGTCCGACCAGACCATTCTAGGCATTCCGAACCTGGGGAAGAACTCTTTCACAAGGGCTTTCGCTGTGGACAAGGCAGTATTGTCCCTTAGGGGATAGGCTTCTACCCATCTTGAGAAGGCGCAAACAACCACGAGCACATATTTTAAGTTGTTGCACCTCTCCATGTGTATGAAATCTAGCTGCAAAACCTCGAACGGATACGTAGGAGGTGCGAAATGACCAGCTGGAGTTGGGGTTCCGCTACCAGGATTGTGTTTCAGACATACCATGCAATTCTTGACAACATTCTCTGCACACTTGGGGATCCCTGAATTCTTCCACACTGGGGCCAATAACTCGCAAATCCCTTTCGCGCTGATATGGGCCATCCCATGAGCCATTGTAACCACTGCAGGCACATACGCATCGGGTAACAACCATCTTTGTTGCTCTGTCGATTCAATCCAACAACCATTTACATCCATTCTCCCTGTACTTTCTTTCCACATGCTTAACTCTTTCTCCGTGGCCTCAGCTTGGATGGACTTCACACTCTCTATTGTGTCTTCACATATTCCAACATCGCCAGTCCATCTTTCTGGGCTCGCAACATACATTCGGCTCATCACATTCTTTGCCGTTTCTTTAGCAGTTTCATCAGCAAATGCATTTCCACGACCAACATCATCGATCACTTTCTTGTGTGCACTACATTTCACAACTGCTACTTTCAGGGGCAACGTCAGTGATTCAAGAAGCTCATTCACCAACTGACCGTGCTGAATCTTAGCTCCATGCGAAGTCAGGAACCCACGTTCTCTCCACAATCGTCCAAAACTGTGAGCCACTCCAAAAGCATACTGACTGTCGGTATAGACAGTCACTTTCATTCCTTTTGATAACACACATGCTCTCGTAAGTGCCACGAGTTCGGCGGCTTGAGCCGAACCATGTGGTATTCGCGCAGTTTCAACGATTGTGTGCAAAGTTGTGACAGCATACGCTGTAGTCACGTTACCGTTTGGGAGTTTAAAGCATGAACCATCCACCCATAATGTACCATCACATTCGGCGAGAGGAGTGTCGGATAGATCAACTCTCCCTTTGGTCTCCTCCTCCGTCCTGAGGAAACAATCGTGCTTTTCTGAAGCATCTGATTCCTCAGCAATTGGTAACAATGTGGCTATGTTCAGGGTACTGCATCTTTTGATGTGCACATGGCTTGCTAGTAGCGTCAATTCGTAACTGGACAGTCGAGCACTAGTTAAGTGCTGTGTCTTGGTCCTATTTAACAATGTGTCTACTGCATGCGGGACCATCACGATTAGTGTATTATTCATTACTAGGCCTGCAGACTGTCGAATAGAAACAGCTGCTGCTGCTGTGGCCCTTAGACAACTTGGCAAAGCTCGTGCTACCGGATCCAAAGTTGACGAAAAATAGGCGCATGGCCGTTGTCTATCTCCGTGTAACTGAGTCAGCACAGACAATGCACAGCCCTCCTTCTCGTGGACATATAATGTGAAGGGCTTACTGTAGTTGGGGTTACCTAACACAGGGGCCGAACATAATGCTGTGCGTAATTCGAGAAAACTTTTCTGACACTCGTCGGACCAAGGAATGGGATTGGGTGTATTTGTACACGTTAGTGCCAATAAGGGTTTGGCTAATAACGAAAAATTTGGAATCCACTGTCTACAGTACGATGTAATGCCCAAGAAAGCGCGTACTTCTCTCTGTGTTCTTGGCACATTCAATTTAGCTATTGCCTGAATTCTTTCTGGGGTCAGTTTCCTTCCCTCCTTCGATAAGAGATGACCTAAGTAGGTCACTTCTTGTCGGCAATATTGGAGCTTGGAAAGTGACACCTTGTGATGTAGATCACATAGATGACGCAGTAGTGCCAATGTGGCCAGTTTACATATTTTCTCAGTATCCGCGGCTATGAGCAAATCGTCCACATACTGTACGAGGGTGGAACCTTTGGGCAAAACCATTGCGTCAAGCTGACTTTTCAGAGCTTGACTGTATATTGAGGGGCTCTCACAGTAGCCTTGAGGAGCGCGTTTAAAGCGGAAACTGCGACCACCTAAACTAAAGGAAAAAATATCCCTGCTCTCCTCAGCAATCGGGATACTGAAGAAAGCATTCTTCAGGTCAATCACCGAAAACCATGATGCGGAGGCTGGAATCATAGTCAATAATGTTGTAATGTCGGGGACAACTGGGAATTGTGGCACCACTATCTTATTTACTTCCCTAAGATCAATCACGAATCTATACACAGGTGGCTGAGAAGGGTCAGTTCGTTTTAAAACAGGCAGAACAGGACTATTGCAAACATTGCCTCGTGTTTCTTCAATTACGTCTTTCTCAATCAACTCGTAAACAATCGCTAGCAAAGCTTTTTCGCCCTCATTGGATATTCTGTATTGGGGAATTCGTGGCATTTTGACATTCGACTTCAATGTTACAACGTATGGTGGAATTTCTAAAAGACCCACATCATTCGGACCAGTAGCCCAAAGAATATCTGGAAGAAGTGTCAATTCTGTTGGAAGCGTATTTCTCGACAAATACATGGGAGAAACCACTTTCTTACCTAAAGTCAGTTGTACTCCTGAGGGAGAACAGTACAAAGTCGCATACAATCTTTTTAGCAAATCTAATCCTAGCAAATTTTCACCACAACCTGTTGTCAAAATAAGGGGTGCTTCGAATTCACAAGGACCAACAGAAAGAGATAAAGGGTCAGAAATCGGATTTCTAACCGGGGCGCCAGAAAAACCTACGGAAACGTTCATTTCGCCAGACAAAGGTGCACCAGGGAGTTTGGAGTGCATAATAGAACTCTTTGTAGCACCAGTATCCAACAGAAAAGGTTCTGACACACCCGATGTAATCACCTCAACGTAAGGTCCACTCTGATCTACTGGAACTGAAACAACTCCCTCTCTTCGTCTAAGGCTGTCCTAGCAATCGTTATTCTCCCACTGCTCATTTTCTGGGTAATACTCATCGACGTAGTATTGAGCTGTCCTGTCAGATACGTTATTTTGCTGGTCAAACCAGTTCATAGAGTTTTGTGGTGGAAGGGGACGTGCGTCCTGAGGGGTGTTTCCACGCCCTCTACCTCTAGGCGCTTGCTGACTACCACGGCCTCGTACACCAGAAAACTCGGTCGTACGTTGCGGCAGGGCAGGACAGTCATATTTGTAATGACCTTCTTGTTTGCAGTATAAACACTGATTGGGACCTACGCGGTTTTCATTGTAATCGAATCTCTGCAAGTTTCTCTGCGGTTGCTGAAAAGTGGTCCGGTAGTGATTCGGACCATTATTATTTTTGTTACCACCACCACGTGGAGGATATGCTTGCTGTAGCAAAACCTTCGTTTTGAGTTCTCTAGTTTTCTTCTCTACTTTATCTTTCTCATCCTTGTCTCTATTCTCATAGTATTGTGCGGTAGCTAATATCTGGGCTGAAGATGAGACTGCCCAAGAGCTTTCTGAATCTTTCAATTTTCTACACAAGTCTGGAAGCAGATTGTGCACAAATTTATCGACGAACAATCTCTGACCACCTTCTGTGGTCATATCTTGACCGCTGTGGTCAATGAATGTTTCTTCAAATCTGGTGAAGAAATCTGACACAGTTTCTTCTTTCTTTTGCTTGCATGCAGATAACTTATCCCAATTTACACGTATCGCAGGCATTATTGTCTTCATGTAATCTACTATCCTACCAGGTAATTCCGCTATCAGGGGCTCAGGCTTGGCACCACCAACTTGTCGTGCATCTGCAACAGTAATATTAGCCCACGTGTCACCTAATTCCTGGTCATGATCTTCATGACAAATTTTTCCCCATAAAGGCTGTGGAACGACGTTCCCGAATAACATATCGATATCGGCTAAATTCATAATGCATGATCCAGCAGTTTGCGACAATTCTTTATAGTACCCTGCAGGATTTTTACGCGGATCTGGTAGTGTTTGTTTGAGTGCTAAAACTTCAGCTCGCTTCCATGGAACATGTACCCATACTCGGTGAAAGTGGGGCAGGACAGGTGGGACAGCTGTCGCGTCACCCTCTCTCCATTGTGGGGGTACTTCTCTCATAGGGTATTGTTGTGCCTTTTTCCTACTAGATGCACTAGATTCTGGTGGTGACCCAGAACTACTCCCCTTACTTCGATGTGATAATAGCATTTCAACTGCTTCTTCCACATCGGGACCTACAATCATACCCAGACTAAAATGAAACCTTATACGACACATCTCTTGTGGGAGGCAATCCTGATCATTGTCTTCTAAATCTTCGCAAAGAAAAACACACATCTGTTCGAACACATATCTCTGTGTTGCTGTTTCCCATTGATGGAAAACTTCCATGACAGACTGTAAATCATATTTTGCAGTGTCCATGACCCATTTCCGAGCTAAATTATTCAGGGAATCTCTCTCTTGATAATCGGGCAGTTGACTTCGCAACTGTCTTTTTCCTATGTTAGGGGTCGTAGCAGGCGACCCGAAAAGTGGTAACAGAAGATTAGTAACAGTACTGGCCATTTTCTGCCGAAGGGAAGGTGAAACGGAAGAACAAACAGATGAAAGAACGGGGTGAGGTAAAGCGGATGCAGAGATGACAGAAGAGGTATGAGGAATAATAGATGTGGTACTAGGCAAAATCATAGAAGGGGCATTTGTAGAAAGTACAGTAGGCAAGATCGTAGAAAACACAGGAGCAACAGAATTGGTTGGTGGGCCTAGAGGAGGCTGCACCGAAGAAGTAGGAGCCAGTTGAAGAACAGCTGGTGGGTGCTGTGGAAAAGCCAGAGGCGCAGCTTGTGCAACTAAAGGTTGCGGGGGTGCGGTAGCATTCTGCGCATAGGGCGGTGGCGAGGTTAACAATTGCGACATTAATTGGTCTTTTTCACGCTCTTTTACTGTCCCTTGCTGAAGAGACGGCAAAACTGGATAACATTTATCTATTGCCATTTTACGTTGCCTGTGCAATTGTTCATTTATCTGCTCTTCCTCATTATCTTTAAACTGCACGGCAGCTTGTATTACTGAAAGTCCCTCTTCTCTCTTATTTTTCTTAGCTAATTTAATCTCTTTTTGTTTGGCTTCTTTGCGCCATATGCGGAAAGAGTCAAACATCGCCGGCCGGGCTTTCTTTTTGAAGAGTTTAACTTCAAGGTTGTCTAAGATTTCAGAGTCAAAGCTACCATATTGGGGCCATTTTAAAACACCGTCTTTCCTAGTGTATTTAATCCATACCTCGTTGTAAACGATGGGGCCTACCCCATGTTTAACGTATAGCTCGTAAGTCGGAGTTCCAACTGGAGGAACCGGACATGAGTCCTCCAATCGGGAGTCCCTATTATTATTACCAAGACAAAACAAATTCCCGAGTCTAAGACTAGGCATCCTTTCTCTCTAGTCTAGTTCCAAAACTTCAAAGGAGTTATCGATTACGATATTGCTCGTGAAAACACGAATCCTTCGGTTATGGTACTTGCAAGAACCAATAAAAACCTTTATGTATCTCTAAGATATCACAAAGTAAGTCCAACTAAGGACTAGGAGACGCTCCACTTATACTTAACTGAAAGTTATCGATGGCTTCACCAGAAGACTCGTCTCAGCGTTTCGCTCTACCGAAAATGTCAAGGGTCCAACATCAGTGCGATAGCCAGGGCAGCAGTCCTTGTAGCCGTCGGGAAGCGGGGAACCTCGCAGTAAAGACCTTCGGACCACGTCGACATGCAGGGGTCGATGAGGTGGTGGGCCCTCCTCCGGAATTTTCACACGAAGCTCCTCACGATCTTCAGGCTGATTGGTACCACTGGAATCGCTCCAACGCTGGGCGCCAAATGAGGTACTGGGTTTTTAGGAACCGGTACCGAACCGGTAACCCAGCGGTGCCAGGGGATCAACACACCAAAGACCTCGGGTTCTCCTGAGTCAGACCCACAGAAACTTCAGAGTCTTCTAGGTGAAGTCAAAGATTAGTTTATTGGCTGCAACCAAGGTGACAGGGTCCTAGAAGTACAATGCCAGTATATTCAGGAGACTGCACACTTTCACAAAGTTAGGCTTCTCTTCTTATACATAACATTTGCCCTTTGGCGAAACATTCCTTGGGTGAGCGGTATTTCATTTATGGTTACTGATTACAAAAGAAAGCAGAGTCATGATGACATGTACATATTTCACGTTGTGATGCCCATAACAAATCATCCGGCAAGGCCCAACATTTCATCAGATATCGCTGGACCCCTAATAAAAATGGTCACCTCCCCACCATAAAATAAATGAGGAAAAGGAAAGAAGAAAGATGTGAGCGAGATATGGCAGGTGTGCGTGCTGAAATGGCTTTATGGCCGGTTGGGCCTAGATACTATCTTGCTTGGTCACTGGGAGGGAACTGACCTAACGAGCTCGGCCTGGGGCAATGGTTCTAACTTGTACTGGGGTCAGGAAGAAGTCGATTAAGGAGTACGTGTCCTTGTGGAATCAAATTCGACTGGATTAAGGCCTATGAAAAGGGTAACATGCAATTAAGGGTTCAGAAGGTAAATGACGATTTCGAGGTGAAATTGTCACTCGAATATACTGAAAATACATGTGCTTGATGTACTCGTCATTTCCGGTCTTTTGATACCAAATTCGTCCTATTTCGACAAAGTTTTTATTCTCGAGTCCGGTACTGTTACGGATCCATATTTTTCAGAACCACACACGGGTCCCGGTCGTCTGGGGTCCCTCCCCCGGGCCAACAGCAGGTCAGAGTGCCCAGGACGGGCTCCACGGGTCCCGGGCAGCCCGCCCCCCGGGCGTTCGGGGCACCCATCTCCAGGAGGCCAACGGCGTTGCAAAGTACCCGGGAAGGGCTCCACGGGTACCGGGCAGTCCTCCCCCGGGCGTCCGGGGCTCCCTTCTCCAGGCCAACGGCATGGTTCAATGCCCAGGACGGGCTCCATGTGTCCCAGACAGACCTCCCCCGGGCGTCCGGGGCACCCATCTCCAGGCCAACGGCATGGCTCAATGCCCAGGACGGGCTCCATGGGTCCGGGGAGGCGTCCCATGCGCCTCCGGGCTTGGGAGCCCCGGCTGGGTCCAGGGGCCCGGGCGGGCCCCGGGTCGGGTGCTCTGGCCCTGGTCCCTGTCTCCCAGCCTACCGCACTGCCAAGGGCCTAGGAATGGGTTCCGTTGTTCCCGGGGAGCCTCCCCTTGCTTGGCTGGGTTCAGGAGCAGTGGCTTGGGCCCCTGAGGGCCCGGGGAGGGCGGCCTCCCCACCCCGGGCTCTGTCCTTGGTCCAGCTGCGTGGCAGGGTGCCCGGGACGGGGTCCGGAGGGACCGGGGAGGCGTCCCATGCACCTCCGGGCTTGGGAGCCCCGGCTGGGTCCAGGGGCCCGGGCGGGCCCCGGGTCGGGTGCTCCGGCCCTGGTCCCTGTCTCCCAGCCTACCGCACTGCCAAGGGCCTAGGAATGGGTTCCGTTGATCCCGGGGAGCCTCCCCTTGCTTGGCTGGGTTCAGGAGCAGTGGCTAGGGCCCCTGAGGGCCCGGGGAGGGTGGCCTCCCCACCCCGGGCTCTGTCCTTGGTCCTGCTGCATGGCAGGGTGCCCGGGACGGGGTCCGGAGGGACCGGGGAGGCGTCCCATGCACCTACGGGCTTGGGAGCCCCGGCTGGGTCCAGGGGCCCGGGCGGGCCCCGGGTCGGGTGCTCCGGCCCTGGGCCCTGTCTCCCAGCCTGCCGCACGGCCAAGGGCCAGGGAAGGGGTTCCGATGTGCCCGGGGAGCCTCCCCTTGCTTGGCTGGGTTCAGGAGCAGTGGCTAGGGCCCCTGAGGGCCCGGGGAGGGTGGCCTCCCCACCCCGGGCCCTGTCCTTGGTCCTGCTGCGTGGCAGGGTGCCCGGGACGGGGTCCGGAGGGACCGGGGAGGCGTCCCATGCACCTCCGGGCTTGGGAGCCCCGGCTGGGTCCAGGGGCCCGGGCGGGCCCCGGGTCAGGTGCTCCGGCCCTGGGCCCTGTCTCCCAGCCTGCCGCACTGCCAAGGGCCCGGGAAGGGGTTCCGATGTGCCGGGGGAGCCTCCCCTTGCTTGGCTGGGTTCAGGAGCAGTGGCTAGGGCCCCTGAGGGCCCGGGGAGGGCGGCCTCCCCACCCCGGGCTCTGTCCTTGGTCCTGCTGCGTGGCAGGGTGCCCGGGACGGGGTCCGGAGGGACCGGGGAGGCGTCCCATGCACCTCTGGGCTTGGGAGCCCCGGCTGGGTCCAGGGGCCCGGGCGGGCCCCGGGTCGGGTGCTCCGGCCCTGGTCCCTGTCTCCCAGCCTGCCGCACTGCCAAGGGCCCGGGAAGGGGTTCCGATGTGCCCGGGGAGCCTCCCCTTGCTTGGCTGGGTTCAGGAGCAGTGGCTAGGGCCCCTGAGGGCCCGGGGAGGGCGGCCTCCCCACCCCGGGCTCTGTCCTTGGTCCTGCTGCGTGGCAGGGTGCCCGGGACGGGGTCCGGAGGGACCGGGGAGGCGTCCCATGCACCTCCGGGCTTGGGAGCCCCGGCTGGGTCCAGGGGCCCGGGCGGGCCCCGGGTCGGGTGCTCAGGCCCTGGGCCCTGTCTCCCAGCCTGCCGCACTGCCAAGGGCCCGGAAAGGGGTTCCGATGTGCCCGGGGAGCCTCCCCTTGCTTGTCTGTGTTCAGGAGCTCCATCCGGGGCCCCTGAGGGCCCCGGGGAGGGTGGCCTCCCCACCCCGGGTTCCGTCCTGGGTCCTGCCGCGGGGCAGGGTGCCCGGGACGGGGTCCGGCGGGCCCGGGGAGGCTTCCCCTGTGCCTCCGGGCCTGGGAGCCCCGGCTGGGTCCAGGGGCCCGGTCGGGGCCCCGGGTCGGGCGCTCCGGCCCTGGGCCCGGTCCTCCGGGCTGCCGCTCCACCCAGGGCCCAGGACAGGGGTCCGTCGGTCCCTTGCAGGCCTCCCCTGCTTGTCAAGGTGTAAGCGGGCCCCGGGTCGGAGGGCCCGCCGGCCCCTGGCAGCCTCCATGGCTGTGGCCCGGCTGGGGCCCCGGGCCTCCGGCCCGGCATGCCCCGGGCACCCGCTCCCTCCTTCGTGGGGGCACGGGGCGACCGGATGGCGTCCCTTTCGTGCCCGGCCATCTGGTCGCCCGGATCCCCTCGGCCATCTGGTCTCCCGGATCCCCTCGGCCATCTGGTCGCCCCTATCCCCTCGGCCATCTGGTCTCCCGGATCGCCTCGGCCATCTGGTCGCCCGCAATGCTTTCCAATGGGGGCGACCAGATGGCCGAACTTCCCTGGAAGTCCCGATGAGGTGCCATTTGCCTCCCGGATCCCAGCGAGGGCTCCAGGAGGTCGGGTACTTTCGCGCCTTGGGTCCCCTCTGTCACCTCTAGTGCACGGATTACAAGAAAGGGGGGTAA
>NC_136058.1:377171493-377193993 GCF_964261635.1 Lissotriton helveticus
CTGCAGCCCCCGGAACCCTGCAGCCCCAGAGCCCTGCAGCTCCGGGGCAGGCAGATTGGCGTCATTTTGGTCCCGGCCATCTGGTCGCCCCTCTCGCCTCGGCCATCTGGTCGCCCTGGAAGTCATGATGAGGTGCCATTCGCCTCCCAGATCCCAGCGAGGGCTCCAGGAGGTCGGGTACTTTCGCGCATTGGGTCCCCTCTGTCACCTCGTGTGCACAGATTGCAAGAAAGTCAGGTAATTTCCCTCCGGATTACTAGGGACAGGGTACGCCCGGACACCCCTCCAAGGCTGGTGGTTCTCTGCTAGGGGGACCAGATGGGCTATGCCTGGGTAACACCTCCCTAGGCCACCCGGGCTTCCTTCCTCCAGGCCAACGGCTTGTCAAATTGCCCAGGACGGGCTCCATGGCTCTTGGGCAGTCGTCCCCCGGGCGTCCGCGGCTCCATCCCTGCCGACGGCATGCAAAAGTGCCCGGGACGGGCTCCATACGTCCCGGGCAGTCCTCCCCCGGGCGTCCGGGGCACCCATCTCCAGGAGGCCAACAGCATGGCAAAGTACCCGGGACGGGCTCCATGGGTCCCGGGCAGTCCTCCCCCAGGAATCCGGGGCTTCCATCTCCAGGCCAACGGCAGGTCAAAGTGCCCAGGACGGGCTCCACGGGTCCCTGGCAGTCCTCCCCCCCGGGCGTCCGGGGCTCCCTTCCCCAGGCCAACGGCATGTCAAAGTGCCCAGGATGGGCTCCACGGGCCCCGGGCGTCCGGGGCTCCCTTCCCCAGGCCAACGGCATGCCAGAGTGCCCAGGACGGGCTCCACGAGTCCCGGGCGTCCGGGGCTCCCTTCCCCGGGACAACGGCATGCCGGAGTTCCCAGGACAGGCTCCACGGGTCCCGGGCGTCCGGGGCTCCCTTCCCCGGTCCGACGGCTTGTCAGAGTGCCCAGGACGGGCTCCACGGTTCCCGGGCGTCCGGGGTTCCCTTTCCCGGGTCAGCGGCATGTCAGAGTGCCCAGGACGAGTTCCACGGGTCCCGGGCAGTCCTCCCCCGGGCGTCCGGGGCTCCCTTCCCCGGGCCGTCGGCAGGTCAGAGTGCCCAGGACGGGCTCCATGGGTCCCGGGCAGTCCTCCCCCCGGGCGTCCGGGGCTCCCTTCCCCGGGCCGACGGCAGGTCAGAGTGCCCAGGACGGGCTCCACGGGTCCCGGGCAGTCCTCCCCCCCGGGGGTCCGGCGCTCCCTTCTCCAGGCCGATGGCAGGTCAGAGTGACCAGGACGGGCTCCACGGGTCCCGGGCAGTCCTCTCCCGGGCGTACGTAGTTGTCCGACTGATTCGGGCAGATGTGCTTTTACGAACCTGATCGGAATCGGCCCAAATAATAATAATAATAATAATAATAATAATAATAATAATCCACATTTGTAAGGCGCACAATCACCCGTAAGGGTCTCTAGGCGCTAGGGGCCGTCGGGAAGATTAAGCAAGCTATTGCCCAGAGTCACATGGTGCTGGGCTAATCTGCGGCCGGTGCCGGGGATCGAACCCTGATCTCTGGGATGCTCGAGGGTTACTACGCGCTCTACAAAAACCTTAAATAAAAAAATGTCCAGATTCCGGAGTCAGCCGCCCTAGCCGCGGCGCCAGCTATTTCCCAGAGTCACCTGGTGCTGGGCTAATCTGCCGCCGGTGCCGGGGATCGAACCGTGATCTCCAGATTCCGGAGTCAGCCTCCCTAGCCGCGGCGCCAGCTATTTCCCAGAGTCACGTGGTGCTGGGCTAATCTGCGGCCGGTGCCGGGGATCGAACCCTGATCTCTGGGATGCTCGAGGGTTACTACGCGCTCTACAAAAACCTTAAATAAAAAAATCTCCAGATTCCGGAGTCAGCCGCCCTAGCCGCGGCGCCAGCTATTTCCCAGAGTCACCTGGTGCTGGGCTAATCTGCCGCCGGTGCCGGGGATCGAACCGTGATCCCCAGATGGGGATATCCCAAAAATCTGGCATGGATACGGCCCGCCAGGACAGGTTTGGGCACCCCTGATATAGAGGCAGTCAACGCGAAATCTGCTGGGTTAGATTCCGATCCGTGTCAGAAGGTCCGTAGGAATCTGTCGGGCTTGGGAGTCCGTACAACAGGGGTGCCCAAACCTGTCCTGGCGGGCCGTATCCATGCCAGATTTTTGGGATATCCCCATCTGGTGATCACGGTTCAATCCCCGGCGCCGGCGGCAGATCAGAGTGCCCAGGACGGGGTCCATGTGACCCGGGCAGTCCTATCCCCTGGGTGTACGTGGTTGTCCGACATGTCGGTCGGATGTGCTTTTACGTACCGGATCGGAATCGGCCCCCATAAAATCGTATGTAAAGTATATAGCAAATCAACCTGAAATCTGCTGGGTCAGAAAGGGCTCGATTCCGATCCGTGTCGGAAGGTTAGGAGTCCGTACGAATTTGTCGGGACGGCATGGCAGAGTGCCCGGGATGGGCTCCATGGCTCTTGGGCAGTCGTCCCCCGGGCGTCCGGGGCTCCATCCAGGCCGACGGCATGGCAGAGTGCCTGGGACGGGCTCCATGCGTCCCGGGCCTTCGTCCCCCGGGCATTCGGGGCTCCATCCAGGCTGACAGCATGGCAGAGTGCCCGGGTCGGGCTCCATGGTTTTCAGGGTGGTCCTCCCCTGGGTGTCGGGGCGCTCCAGGCCGAAGGCATGGAAAAGTGCCCAGGACGGGCTCCATGCGTCCCGGGCATTCGTCCCCCGGGCGTCCGGGGCTCTATCCAGGCTGACGGTATGGCAGAGTGCCCGGGTCGGGCTCCATGGCTTTCACGGTGGTCCTCCCCTGGGTGTCTGGGGGCTCCAGGCCGAAGGCATGGAAAAGTGCCCAGGACGGGCTCCATGCGTCCCGGGCACGGGCACGGGGATGGGGACAGGGTCGGGAGAGTCCAGGCGGCTTCACTTCCGTGTCCAGCCATCTGATCGCCCAGATTCCCTCGGCCATCTGGTCGCCCGGATCCCCCCGGGCATCTGGTCGCCCGCAACGCTTTCCTATGGGGCGACCAGATGGCCGAACTTCCCTGGAAGTCCCGATGAGGTGCCATTCGCTGCCCGGATCCCAGCGAGGGCTCCAGGAGGTCGGGTACATTCGCGCCTTGGGTCCCCTCTGTCACCTCGCGTGCACAGATTACAAGAAAAGGGGGTAATTTTCCTCCGGATTACTAGGGAGAAGGGTACGCCCGGACACCCCTCCGAGGCTGGTGGTTCTCTGCCATGGGGACCAGATGGGCTATGCCTGGGCAACACCTCCCTAGGCCACCCGGGGCTTCCTTCCTCCAGGCCAACTGCATGTCAAATTGCCCAGGACGGGCTCCCTGGCTCCTGGGTAGTCGTCCCCCGGGCGTTCGGGGCTCCATCCAGGCTGACGGCATAGAAAAGTGCCCAGGACGGGCTCCATGCGTCCCGGGCATTCGTCCCCTGGGCGTCCGGGGCTCCATCTAGGCTGACGGTATGGCAGAGTGCCCGGGTCGGGCTCCATGGTTTTCACGGTGGTCCTCCCCTGGGTGTCTGGGGGCTCCAGGCCAAAGGCACGGAAAAGTGCCCAGGACGGGCTCCATGCGTCCCGGGCATTCGTCCCCCGGGCTTCCGGGGCTCCATCCAGGCTGACGGCATGACAGAGTGCCCGGGTCGGGCTCCATGGGTCCCGTGCAGCCCTCCCCCGGGCGTCCTGGGCTCCCACCGCCAGGCCGACGGCATGTCAAAGTGCCCAGGACGGGCTCCATGAGTCCGGGACAGTCCTCCCCCGGGCGTCCGGGACACCCATCTCCAGGAGGCCAACGGCATTGGCAAAGTACCCAGGACGGGCTCCATGGGTCCCGGGCAGACCTCCCTCGGGCGTCCGGGGCACCCATCTCCATGAGGCCAACGGCATTGGCAAAGTACCCAGGACGGGCTCCATGGGTCCCAGGTAGACCTCCCCCGGGCGTCCGGGGCACCCATCTCCACGAGGCCAACGGCATTGGCAAAGTACCCGGGAAGGGCTCCATGGGTCCCGGGTAGACCTCCCCCGGGCGTCCGGGGCACCCATCTCCATGAGGCCAACGGCATTGGCAAAGTACCCAGGACGGGCTCCATGGGTCCCGGGCAGCTTCCCCCGGGCGTCCGGGGCACCCACCTCCAGGCCGACGGCATGTCAAAGTACCCAGGACGGGCTCCACGGGTCCCGGGCATTCCTCCCCCAGGTCGTCCGGGCCCTAGAGCTCCGGTGGGCCAACCTGCGCCTGAGGCCCAGCCGGGGTCCAAGAGCCCTGCCTTGCGTGGGCAGGCAGTCAGGAACCCTACCGCGAAGGCTTGGGATGGATGGGGAACTGGGAGTCCTTTAATCCCGGCCCTCTGGTCGCCCGCGATGCTTTCCAATGGGGCGACCAGATGGCCGGGCTTCCCTGGAAGTCCCGATGAGGTGCCATTCGGCTCCTGGATGCCAGCTAGGGCTCCATGAGGTCGGGTTCTTTTACGCCTTGGGTCCCCTCTGTCACCTCGCGTGCACGGATTGCAAGAAAGGGGGGTAATTTCCCTCCGGATTACTAGGGGCAGGGTACGCCCGGACACCTCTCCAGGGCTGGTGGTTCTCTGCCCGGGGGGGACCAGATGAGATATGCCTGGGCAACACCTCCCCCGGGCGTCTGGGGGCTCCATTCTCCGGGCCAACGGCATGGCTCAATGCCCAGGACGCGACCAGATGGCCCAGTGGGCCGGGCGACCAGATGGCCCTGCGGGCCGGGTGACCAGATGGCCCTGCGGGCCGGGCGACCAGATGGCCCTGCGGGCCGGGTGACCAGATGGCCCTGCGGGCTGGCGGCCGGGCTAACTCCAACTTTTGTCCTTCCCCAAAGTTCTGTAAGCCCCCACTACGTGGGGGCTTAATAGTCGAGGAAAATGGGCTCCCCGGGCAGGCCGTCGGGGAGTGGACGTGGCCTGGGCTTAACCCTCCTTGGGCCCGGGCGCTGGGGACAAGGCTCCACCGGGGCCCGGGGAGGCTCTGCCCAGCCTGGCTGGGGTTCGGAAGGTGGGACCGGGCCCGGGATTTGAGCTCCGGCCGGCCAGCCACGGGGTGCGCGAGCCCCCTGTCGCGCAGGCCACCAGAGGGTCCGGGTGCTGGGGACGGGGCTCCACTGGGGCCCGGGGAGGCTCTCCCCAGCCTGGCTAGGGTTCGGAAGGTGGGACCGGACCCGGGGCTTGAACTCCATCTGGCCAGGCCCCGAGGGTGCTGGTACCCCTCCGTCCTGCAATCCGGCCGGGGGTCCGGGGCGCCCGGGACGGAGGTTCCACCGGGGCCCGGGGAGGCTCTCCCCAGCCTGGCTAGGGTTCAGAAGGTGGGACCGGACCCGGGGCTTGAACTCCATCTGGCCAGGCCCCGAGGGTGATGGAGCCCCCTGTCCCGCAGGCCACCAGTGGGTCCGGGCGCTGGGGACTGGGCTCCACCGGTTCCCGGGGAGGCTCTCCCCAGCCTGGCTAGGGTTCGGAAGGTGGGACCGGACCCGGGGCTTGAACTCCATCTGGCCAGGCCCCGAGGGTGATGGAGCCCCCTGTCCCGCAGGCCACCAGTGGGTCCGGGCGCTGGGGACTGGGCTCCACCGGTTCCCGGGGAGGCTCTCCCCGGCCCGGCCTAGGGTTCGGAAAGCCGGGACTGGGGCCGGGGACCGGGCCCGGGGCTTGAGCCCCGTCCGGCAGGGCCCAGTGGTGCGGGAATCCCCCCTCTGTCCTGCAAGCCGGCCGGGGGTCGGAGGCGCCCGGGACGGAGGGTCCATCAGGGCCCGGGGAGGCCTGAAGCCCCGGAGCCCTGCAGCCCCAGAGACCTGCAGCTCTGCAGCCCCCGGAACCCTGCAGCCCCAGAGCCCTGCAGCTCCGGGGCAGGCAGATTGGCGTCATTTTGGTCCCGGCCATCTGGTCGCCCCTCTCGCCTCGGCCATCTGGTCGCCCTGGAAGTCATGATGAGGTGCCATTCGCCTCCCAGATCCCAGCGAGGGCTCCAGGAGGTCGGGTACTTTCGCGCCTTGGGTCCCCTCTGTCACCTCGTGTGCACAGATTGCAAGAAAGTCAGGTAATTTCCCTCCGGATTACTAGGGACAGGGTACGCCCGGACACCCCTCCAAGGCTGGTGGTTCTCTGCTAGGGGGACCAGATGGGCTATGTGAGAAGTTGGCCTGATGTGCAGTGCTCACTATTCTAGTGATCACTATATATCAGTCCAAACAACCCTTATTGATGATTGGTTGTAAGTCAACCTTATAGACCAGCTATCCTAGTAGCATGGATACGAGCAGTCTAAGGCTAAGACTCTAGAGGGCGTGTTAAGCCAGCTGTTTTACCATCACATTACCCCTTGAACACCCAGTGAAAGGACACCACACAAGTGTTATGAAAATAAACAGTGTATTTATTAGAATCACAACAACCCTGTACTCTTTATGAGGACAGGGTGCTAAGCACACAACAAAACTCTTACGAAAATACTTAAGTTAGCACGTTATACACAAATGCCCGAGGGGCACGAAAAACCATATATTCTAAAAGTGGAATGCGAAATTACTAGCAGGTAAGTACAGTACTAATAGGCTTTGGAGTCGCTAGGACTTGACTAGGGAATCCTTAGATTACTACTAGGAGGCCCAGGGGACTCGGGTGCAGAGTGTGCACTCTCACGCGGGATGCGGGACAAAGTCTATGGAAGCTAGTAAAGGCAAAGTTAGTGTTCACGGGCGAACCCGACCTGGTAGGGAGAAAACGACAGTGGATCCTGACCCTTGGATAGTGAGGCTATGCTGGGACACCGAAGTGCCGAAGTTACCTAGCCCAGGGGCTGCAGCTGCATAGGTCTGAAAAGACGTCGGGGATCTCGTTGCCGGACCAGGAGCCTGGAAGAAGGAAGTTGCTGGCAGGCGACCAGTGAAGAAAAGTTCGATGGATCCAAGCCTGGATCAAGGAAGAAGAAAACCTGAAAGCAGAGGGGACCAAGTTCTTGAATCACTAGCCAGTGATTAAGTGGGCACCAGGATGGCACCGGGCGAAGTCACCGCAGTCAGGTGAGTAGGCGCTGCTGGGCTCTGCAGTCTCTCGGACCAGGAGGCGTTGTCGGCGACCAGGATGGAGGTGCGAGCTGTCCCACGAAGGTTCTTGCTGTCGACGTCGCTGGACCCAGGATTGGGCAACAAGTCTTGGCAAATGCAAGGCCCACGCGGTGGACCTAAAATGGCGTCTTGGGCGGACCAGGAGGGTCCAGGGTACTTCTCCGATGGAGGGAAGCAAGGGCCAGTCTGGAGCAACCAGACCAGCAGCAGAAATGTCGTCGGGCGTCGTCGGGAAGGCCACAAGCCAGCAGGCTAGTAGCCAAACAACGCGGTGAGCAGCCAAAAGCAGAAGGGCCCCACGCAGATCGTGGAGATGCTGGGGGGCTGCACTTCGGTGCTGGAGCTGCTCAGGGTCGGGGCTTCTCGGACCCCAAAGCACTCACCAGGAAATTACTCGGCGGGCTTGCTGGAAAGAAGTCGTGCAGTCTTGAAGATGGCCGGTCCCTCGAGGTCTCGTCACACCCACGAATCTCAGCGTGACTGATGATGCAGGTAGAGGTCAGAGGTGCCAGGGAAGCCGGTTCTCGTCGAGCTGGGCAGACTTGATCCGGAGGAGAGACTTGCAGCAGACCGCAGTGTTCTTTAAGGTGGTGCCTGCGGATGCAGGGTGACTACTCCTTAGTCACAAGGGAGAAATCTTAGGAAGAAGTCTTGAGTTCCTTTCGTGGAAAGTAGTTTCAGGATTCAAAGATGATCTGATTTGGAAGGGGGCCAGTTCCTACCTTTATCCTGTAAAAAGGGGCTGGCACGCGACTAAGTCCTGCCCTAGGGGTGGGACCAGGAGGGGGGTGGTTACACCCACTTCCTTGGCGGGCTTTTCCCCAGCACAGGGTCTGGAGTGACCCTGGAACTGGTTCCAGCCAGCCTATGCACAGTGAGCACCGGGGTGCCACGTGCAGTCACCTTCCTCTAAAGCCCTGCCTACCTACAATACACAAAACCCTGTCTGGGACGGTGCTGGCACCGCCCCTGGCAGGAAACCCTTTGTCCTTATCTCCTGCTCTGGGAGGACTCCCAGCAGCAGGAGGGCAGACTTGTGTCTCGGTGGCAGCATCCATTTTGTGGAGCTGAGGCTCTGTTTGACTTTAACCGGGGTTAGGGGTTACATACATGTCGTGTCCCTCTAGAAGGGTGGAATGCTAACCCCGTCGCCAGAATTGGCGAGGGGTTAGTATTCCAATTCGTATGACACCTTACTCGACATGTTTTGATAAAGCGATACCAGAGTTGGCATATAACCGCGAGGATTATAATGCACTTAAGAGTATATGGTATGCGATATCATGGAAACGGCTAAGGGATGGATCCCGAAAGCCGCAGACAGGCTCAGCTCATGCCAGAGCACCATCTCACACGATTCCAAGCACTCTGCCTTCAGGATTGTTAAGGCCTGCCATAGGAGTGACTGATAGGAGATCTGTGTGTCCATTTTTAGGGTTAGATATAGGTATACTATATCTAAAGCAAAGGGTGATTACACCACCTTGCCCCAGCTGTCAAGCAGCCAGTTGTGTCAGATTTGGATGGCCAGCCAGGGGTGGCATAATACATGCTGCAGCCCCTGGTAGGCCCTGGGTACACCTATGCCCTGGGTACCTAAGGTACACTATACAGGGACTGATAAGGTGACTCAGTATCCAATTTAGATATGTACCTAAGGTACATGGAATCCATTTTACAGAGAGAGCAGTAGGCCTGGGGCCCTGAATAGCAGGGTCCCAGGTCAACTAAGTCAGAAAACCAGCAAAACACCAGGCAAAAAGTTGGGGGCAACCATAGTCAGGGATCTACCTTCCTACATAACCCCCCCCCAAACGAAAGGAGATAAGGCTAGCCTTGCCAGGTAAGCCTATATTGCCTGAGTGGCCATATAAGGAAGTACCAGCACTGGCATGGTTACCCCCTATCTCATGGTCCACTAAGCAATCCCTCACCCTAAGGGTGTCTGAGGGTCTCCACCATAGGGAATCTCTACCTGTGGTGTGTTTTGTCAAAGAAAAAGGCTGGTGCTGAGATGGAGTACTGAAGTGAGGCTCCACTAATTTTGGGCTCAGCTTCCTCCAATCATCATCCACCAAAGAGGCCTTTCTTTCCAAGACTGAGTTGTTTTGGGCTCTCAGGGTCAACCTCTGGCTACCTACAGCTGGAGGTTGGGTCCCTCTGTTTGGCTTACTGGAGGGACAGGTCAGGTCTGGGGCCCTCAGGTCCCAAGTTTGGCTGTGCCCAGCAGTGTCCATCTGGGGGAGGTCCCTAACTAATTTTAAGGGGGATCCCTCAGGAGTGTGTTTTATTTTCACTTGGCTAGTACTACTAGCTTCAGTGCCCTTAATCTGTTGATTGGGAGATTCTTTTGGACAGGGGGCCCTTTGGGGTCCAACACTGGCCTCCCTGACCTCTACAGCCCTGGGCTGACTGAGGCAGGGTAGAGAGGGGCAGGTTACCTGCTCCAGACTGGGTCCCACCTTGGAAGGGTCCACTGACATCAGGGGTTCTGCCAGGCTAGGCCTGACTACCTCTGTGGCAGTTTCTTCACAAGGGGTCAGATCAGTTCCCTGAGGAGGCTGATCCTTTCCTAAAGTCTGGTGGGAGGGAGATTTCTCTTCCTCCTCAATACTCTCTGTCTGAGTGGAGTGATCCATAGTTTCAGGCTTCACAACACTGTCATCTGTCTGAGTTTGAGCTGTGGCCATCACAACTCTCCCAACCTTTTCAGGAGGGGGCTCAGTTTGGGTGTGGGCTGTTACCATTACAGCCTTGACAACCTGTTCTGGGAAGGAAGTTGTCTGAGATGGGGTTGTGACTGGCACAACCCTCCTGACCTGTTCAGGGAGGACATCTTGGACTGGGGCTGTGGCTATCACTGCCCCACTAACCTTACCATGGGTATTTACCATTTTAGAATGGGTTTCTTGCTCTACCTCAGCCCAGGCTGAGGTCTCTAAATCATTCCCCAGTAGGCAATCTACAGGCAAGTTGGTTGACACTGCCACTCTCTTGGGGCCAGTGACACTTCCCCAGCTGAGATTTACTACTGCCATGGGATGAGTTTTCTTCACTCCATCAATGTTTACCACCTGGTATGTGGCACCAGGTAAAAGTTGCCTTGAGGGGACTAGACTCTCAGTCACCATGGTGATGCTAGCCCCTGTATCTCTATAGGCCTCAACTTTCATTCCATTGATGAGGGGCTCCTGTCTGTACTTGCCCAAAGTGTTGGGACAAGTTGTGAAGTTGGCAAACCCCATGCCAGTCTCACAGACAAGAGTATCTAAGTTTGGGGACCTGGTTAGGCCAGAGTCCCCAGGAACTCCCAAAGTAAATGCACCAAAATTCTTGGGGGCACTCCCACCACCTGGGGGATTACTACTAGTAGTAACAGGAGGTTTGGGAATGTTACTTGGGGGTATGTTTTCCTTATTGTTATTCTTTGGGCAACTGCTGTCAGTTTTTAAATGACCCACCTGTTTACAGGGATAACAATAAGGTTTCTTCTGGTTGTTGGAAGGATTCTGGGACCCACCCCCCTCAGAGGATTTTTGGGGCCCTGATGTGGTTTGATCTGTAGATTTATTCCCACCCCTCTCTTGAGGCTTGGTTGATTCCTTTTTCTGGTCACCACCTTGGTTCTTGGGCCTAATCCTGGTTCTGACCCATTTGTCTGCCCTCTTACCCAATTCTTGTGGAGAGGTCAGATCAGAGTCTACCAGGTGCTGGTGTAATAACTGGTTCTGACAATTATTTAAGACTTGCTCTCTCATAATTAGATTATACAATCCCTTGAAATCAGTAACCTTACTACCCAGTAGCCAGCCTTCCAAAGCCTTAGTGGCACAATCAACAAAGTCTGACCAGTCCTGAGACTGAGTTTTCTGGGTGTCTCTGAACAGCAACCTGTACTGCTCAGTGGTTAAGCCAAACCCATCAACCAGTGCATTTTTCAGGACCTGGTAATTGTTAGCATCCTCAACTCTAGTAGTGAGGAGCTTATCTCTACCTTTGCCATCAAAGGAGAGCCACAGTATAGCTGCCCACTGACTCTGGGGAATGCACTGCACAGTGCAGGCCCTCTCCAAAGCAGCCATCCATTTCTGGATGTCATCCCCTTGCTTAAAGGGGGGCACTATTTTTGTCAGGTGTTTAGTATCTAAACCCTTCTCTCTATCTCTTGGGAGATTGCTGCCACCAGTGGGAACTATCCCACTCATCTGCTGCTCTCTAGCAAAGGCAAGCTTCTCTTTGGCCAGGGCAAGTTCTTCCCTTTCAATCCTCAGTTTGGCTTGTCTCATCCTTGCTTCATGCTCTCTTCTCTGAGGGGAGGTCCATCTCCACTGGGGAGAGCTCCTTCTCCTCTGGGAAGAGGCATTAGAGTGCAGAGACCTATTGGAGTCCCTAGAAAGAGATCTATCTCTCCTAACTCCAAGGTTAGGCCCACTTCGGGTTAGTACTGGGGGTCCCCCAGATCCTAGCCCAAGTAAGTCTAAGTTGGCCCTGGTTAGCCTTCTGACTACCTCAAGACCTTTGTCTACCTCATCCCCAGAGAGTTCCTCCTGATCCTCCTCCTCCTCAACTGCTGTAGCAATGTTGGGGAGGTCTGGATCCCCAGAGGTTCCCTCTAAGGCTGGCATGTTCTCATGTAACTGAGAAAGCTTTCTGGCATCATATGTCTCTAAGAGACCTATCAGAAAGGGAATGGTGGGGTTAGACCCCTGCTTCAGTTTTCTGGAGACACAGATCTGTCTCATCTCCTGGAAACTGAGAGCTGCATATCTTGAAGTGACCTGTGGAGGGTCAACACTGACCAGGGGAGTCTCAGTAGAATCTCCCTGGGTAGACATGCTTTTCTAGTGAGGTGTAAGTGGTGCACTTACCTACACTATATGTTTGCCTACTGATCCCTTGCTAGAGTTGTAGTTTAGGGTGTGCTAAGCCCTAGGAGCTACAACAGCTGGTTCAGTAGAACTCAGAGTATTCTAAGCTAAGTTATATGTACCTTTAGTACTTATGTGATCTTTCACAAGATATTCTTAGGGCATGTGTGGTAAAACAACAGCAAGCTCAAATCCCAACCGCTGCTCACCAATGTGAGAAGTTGGCCTGATGTGCAGTGCTCACTATTCTAGTGATCACTATATATCAGTCCAAACAACCCTTATTGATGATTGGTTGTAAGTCAACCTTATAGACCAGCTATCCTAGTAGCATGGATACGAGCAGTCTAAGGCTAAGACTCTAGAGGGCGTGTTAAGCCAGCTGTTTTACCATCACATTACCCCTTGAACACCCAGTGAAAGGACACCACACAAGTGTTATGAAAATAAACAGTGTATTTATTAGAATCACAACAACCCTGTACTCTTTATGAGGACAGGGTGCTAAGCACACAACAAAACTCTTACGAAAATACTTAAGTTAGCACGTTATACACAAATGCCCGAGGGGCACGAAAAACCATATATTCTAAAAGTGGAATGCGAAATTACTAGCAGGTAAGTACAGTACTAATAGGCTTTGGAGTCGCTAGGACTTGACTAGGGAATCCTTAGATTACTACTAGGAGGCCCAGGGGACTCGGGTGCAGAGTGTGCACTCTCACGCGGGATGCGGGACAAAGTCTATGGAAGCTAGTAAAGGCAAAATTCGTGTTCACGGGCGAACCCGACCTGGTAGGGAGAAAACGACAGTGGATCCTGACCCTTGGATAGTGAGGCTATGCTGGGACACCGAAGTGCCGAAGTTACCTAGCCCAGGGGCTGCAGCTGCATAGGTCTGAAAAGACGTCGGGGATCTCGTTGCCGGACCAGGAGCCTGGAAGAAGGAAGTTGCTGGCAGGCGACCAGTGAAGAAAAGTTCGATGGATCCAAGCCTGGATCAAGGAAGAAGAAAACCTGAAAGCAGAGGGGACCAAGTTCTTGAATCACTAGCCAGTGATTAAGTGGGCACCAGGATGGCACCGGGCGAAGTCACCGCAGTCAGGTGAGTGGGCGCTGCTGGGCTCTGCAGTCTCTCGGACCAGGAGGCGTTGTCGGCGACCAGGATGGAGGTGCGAGCTGTCCCACGAAGGTTCTTGCTGTCGACGTCGCTGGACCCAGGATTGGGCAACAAGTCTTGGCAAATGCAAGGCCCACGCGGTGGACCTAAAATGGCGTCTTGGGCGGACCAGGAGGGTCCAGGGTACTTCTCCGATGGAGGGAAGCAAGGGCCAGTCTGGAGCAACCAGACCAGCAGCAGAAATGTCGTCGGGCGTCGTCGGGAAGGCCACAAGCCAGCGGGCTAGTAGCCAAACAACGCAGTGAGCAGCCAAAAGCAGAAGGGCCCCACGCAGATCGTGGAGATGCTGGGGGGCTGCACTTCGGTGCTGGAGCTGCTCAGGGTCGGGGCTTCTCGGACCCCAAAGCACTCACCAGGAAATTACTCGGCGGGCTTGCTGGAAAGAAGTCGTGCAGTCTTGAAGATGGCCGGTCCCTCGAGGTCTCGTCACACCCACGAATCTCAGCGTGACTGATGATGCAGGTAGAGGTCAGAGGTGCCAGGGAAGCCGGTTCTCGTCGAGCTGGGCAGTCTTGATCCGGAGGAGAGACTTGCAGCAGACCGCAGTGTTCTTTAAGGTGGTGCCTGCGGATGCAGGGTGACTACTCCTTAGTCACAAGGGAGAAATCTTAGGAAGAAGTCTTGAGTTCCTTTCGTGGAAAGTAGTTTCAGGATTCAAAGATGATCTGATTTGGAAGGGGGCCAGTTCCTACCTTTATCCTGTAAAAAGGGGCTGGCACGCGACTAAGTCCTGCCCTAGGGGTGGGACCAGGAGGGGGGTGGTTACACCCACTTCCTTGGCGGGCTTTTCCCCAGCACAGGGTCTGGAGTGACCCTGGAACTGGTTCCAGCCAGCCTATGCACAGTGAGCACCGGGGTGCCACGTGCAGTCACCTTCCTCTAAAGCCCTGCCTACCTACAATACACAAAACCCTGTCTGGGACGGTGCTGGCACCGCCCCTGGCAGGAAACCCTTTGTCCTTATCTCCTGCTCTGGGAGGACTCCCAGCAGCAGGAGGGCAGACTTGTGTCTCGGTGGCAGCATCCATTTTGTGGAGCTGAGGCTCTGTTTGACTTTAACCGGGGTTAGGGGTTACATACATGTCGTGTCCCTCTAGAAGGGTGGAATGCTAACCCCGTCGCCAGAATTGGCGAGGGGTTAGTATTCCAATTCGTATGACACCTTACTCGACATGTTTTGATAAAGGGATACCAGAGTTGGCATATAACCGCGAGGATTATAATGCACTTAAGAGTATATGGTATGCAATATCATGGAAACGGCTAAGGGATGGATCCCGAAAGCCGCAGACAGGCTCAGCTCATGCCAGAGCACCATCTCACACGATTCCAAGCACTCTGCCTTCAGGATTGTTAAGGCCTGCCATAGGAGTGACTGATAGGAGATCTGTGTGTCCATTTTTAGGGTTAGATATAGGTATACTATATCTAAAGCAAAGGGTGATTACACCACCTTGCCCCAGCTGTCAAGCAGCCAGTTGTGTCAGATTTGGATGGCCAGCCAGGGGTGGCATAATACATGCTGCAGCCCCTGGTAGGCCCTGGGTACACCTATGCCCTGGGTACCTAAGGTACACTATACAGGGACTGATAAGGTGACTCAGTATCCAATTTAGATATGTACCTAAGGTACATGGAATCCATTTTACAGAGAGAGCAGTAGGCCTGGGGCCCTGAATAGCAGGGTCCCAGGTCAACTAAGTCAGAAAACCAGCAAAACACCAGGCAAAAAGTTGGGGGCAACCATAGTCAGGGATCTACCTTCCTACAGGCTATGCCTGGGTAACACCTCCCTAGGCCACCCGGGCTTCCTTCCTCCAGGCCAACGGCTTGTCAAATTGCCCAGGACGGGCTCCATGGCTCTTGGGCAGTCGTCCACCGGGCGTCCGCGGCTCCATCCCTGCCGACGGCATGCAAAAGTGCCCGGGACGGGCTCCATACGTCCCGGGCAGTCCTCCCCCGGGCGTCCGGGGCACCCATCTCCAGGAGGCCAACAGCATGGCAAAGTACCCGGGACGGGCTCCATGGGTCCCGGGCAGTCCTCCCCCAGGAATCCGGGGCTTCCATCTCCAGGCCAACGGCAGGTCAAAGTGCCCAGGACGGGCTCCACGGGTCCCAGGCAGTCCTCCCCCCCGGGCGTCCGGGGCTCCCTTCCCCAGGCCAACGGCATGTCAAAGTGCCCAGGATGGGCTCCACGGGCCCCGGGCGTCCGGGGCTCCCTTCCCCAGGCCAACGGCATGCCAGAGTGCCCAGGACGGGCTCCACGAGTCCCGGGCGTCCGGGGCTCCCTTCCCCGGGACACCGGCTTGTCAGAGTGCCCATGACGGGCTCCACGGGTCCCGGGTATCTGGGACTCCCTTCCCCGGGCCAACGGCATGCCGGAGTTCCCAGGACAGGCTCCACGGGTCCCGGGCGTCCGGGGCTCCCTTCCCCGGTCCGACGGCTTGTCAGAGTGCCCAGGACGGGCTCCACGGTTCCCGGGCGTCCAGGGTTCCCTTCCCCGGGTCAGCGGCATGTCAGAGTGCCCAGGACGAGTTCCACGGGTCCCGGGCAGTCCTCCCCCGGGCGTCCGGGGCTCCCTTCCCCGGGCCGACGGCAGGTCAGAGTGCCCAGGACGGGCTCCACGGGTCCCGGGCAGTCCTCCCCCCCGGGGGTCCGGCGCTCCCTTCTCCAGGCCGATGGCAGGTCAGAGTGACCAGGACGGGCTCCACGGGTCCCGGGCAGTCCTCTCCCGGGCGTACGTGGTTGTCCGACTGATTCGGGCAGATGTGCTTTTACGAACCTGATCGGAATCGGCCCAAATAATAATAATAATAATAATAATAATAATAATAATAATAATCCACATTTGTAAGGCGCACAATCACCCGTAAGGGTCTCTAGGCGCTAGGGGCCGTCGGGAAGATTAAGCAAGCTATTGCCCAGAGTCACATGGTGCTGGGCTAATCTGCGGCCGGTGCCGGGGATCGAACCCTGATCTCTGGGATGCTCGAGGGTTACTACGCGCTCTACAAAAACCTTAAATAAAAAAATGTCCAGATTCCGGAGTCAGCCGCCCTAGCCGCGGCGCCAGCTATTTCCCAGAGTCACCTGGTGCTGGGCTAATCTGCCGCCGGTGCCGGGGATCGAACCGTGATCTCCAGATTCCGGAGTCAGCCTCCCTAGCCGCGGCGCCAGCTATTTCCCAGAGTCACGTGGTGCTGGGCTAATCTGCGGCCGGTGCCGGGGATCGAACCCTGATCTCTGGGATGCTCGAGGGTTACTACGCGCTCTACAAAAACCTTAAATAAAAAAATCTCCAGATTCCGGAGTCAGCCGCCCTAGCCGCGGCGCCAGCTATTTCCCAGAGTCACCTGGTGCTGGGCTAATCTGCCGCCGGTGCCGGGGATCGAACCGTGATCCCCAGATGGGGATATCCCAAAAATCTGGCATGGATACGGCCCGCCAGGACAGGTTTGGGCACCCCTGATATAGAGGCAGTCAACGCGAAATCTGCTGGGTTCGATTCCGATCCGTGTCAGAAGGTCCGTAGGAATCTGTCGGGCTTGGGAGTCCGTACAACAGGGGTGCCCAAACCTGTCCTGGCGGGCCGTATCCATGCCAGATTTTTGGGATATCCCCATCTGGTGATCACGGTTCGATCCCCGGCGCCGGCGGCAGATCAGAGTGCCCAGGACGGGGTCCATGTGACCCGGGCAGTCCTATCCCCTGGGTGTACGTGGTTGTCCGACATGTCGGTCGGATGTGCTTTTACGTACCGGATCGGAATCGGCCCCCATAAAATCGTACGTAAAGTATATAGCAAATCAACCTGAAATCTGCTGCGTCAGAAAGGGCTCGATTCCGATCCGTGTCGGAAGGTTAGGAGTCCGTACGAATTTGTCGGGACGGCATGGCAGAGTGCCCGGGATGGGCTCCATGGCTCTTGGGCAGTCGTCCCCCGGGCGTCCGGGGCTCCATCCAGGCCGACGGCATGGCAGAGTGCCTGGGACGGGCTCCATGCGTCCCGGGCCTTCGTCCCCCGGGCGTCCGGGGCTCCATCCAGGCTGACAGCATGGCAGAGTGCCCAGGTCGGGCTCCATGGTTTTCAGGGTGGTCCTCCCCTGGGTGTCGGGGCGCTCCAGGCCGAAGGCATGGAAAAGTGCCCAGGACGGGCTCCATGCGTCCCGGGCATTCGTCCCCCGGGCGTCCGGGGCTCTATCCAGGCTGACGGTATGGCAGAGTGCCCAGGTCGGGCTCCATGGCTTTCACGGTGGTCCTCCCCTGGGTGTCTGGGGGCTCCAGGCCGAAGGCATGGAAAAGTGCCCAGGACGGGCTCCATGCATCCCGGGCACGGGCACGGGGACGGGGACAGGGTCGGGAGAGTCCAGGCGGCTTCACTTCCGTGTCCAGCCATCTGATCGCCCAGATTCCCTCGGCCATCTGGTCGCCCGGATCCCCCCGGGCATCTGGTCGCCCGCAACGCTTTCCTATGGGGCGACCAGATGGCCGAACTTCCCTGGAAGTCCCGATGAGGTGCCATTCGCTGCCCGGATCCCAGCGAGGGCTCCAGGAGGTCGGGTACATTCACGCCTTGGGTCCCCTCTGTCACCTCGCGTGCACAGATTACAAGAAAAGGGGGTAATTTTCCTCCGGATTACTAGGGAGAAGGGTACGCCCGGACACCCCTCCGAGGCTGGTGGTTCTCTGCCATGGGGACCAGATGGGCTATGCCTGGGCAACACCTCCCTAGGCCACCCGGGGCTTCCTTCCTCCAGGCCAACTGCATGTCAAATTGCCCAGGACGGGCTCCATGGCTCCTGGGTAGTCGTCCCCCGGGCGTCCGGGGCTCCATCCAGGCTGACGGCATAGAAAAGTGCCCAGGACGGGCTCCATGCGTCCCGGGCATTCGTCCCCTGGGCGTCCGGGGCTCCATCTAGGCTGACGGTATGGCAGAGTGCCCGGGTCGGGCTCCATGGTTTTCACGGTGGTCCTCCCCTGGGTGTCTGGGGGCTCCAGGCCAAAGGCACGGAAAAGTGCCCAGGACGGGCTCCATGCGTCCCGGGCATTCGTCCCCCGGGCTTCCGGGGCTCCATCCAGGCTGACGGCATGACAGAGTGCCCGGGTCGGGCTCCATGGGTCCCATGCAGCCCTCCCCCGGGCGTCCGGGGCTCCCACCGCCAGGCCGACGGCATGTCAAAGTGCCCAGGACGGGCTCCATGAGTCCGGGACAGTCCTCCCCCGGGCGTCCGGGACACCCATCTCCAGGAGGCCAACGGCATTGGCAAAGTACCCAGGACGGGCTCCATGGGTCCCGGGCAGACCTCCCTCGGGCGTCCGGGGCACCCATCTCCATGAGGCCAACGGCATTGGCAAAGTACCCAGGACGGGCTCCATGGGTCCCAGGTAGACCTCCCCCGGGCGTCCGGGGCACCCATCTCCACGAGGCCAACGGCATTGGCAAAGTACCCGGGAAGGGCTCCATGGGTCCCGGGTAGACCTCCCCCGGGCGTCCGGGGCACCCATCTCCATGAGGCCAACGGCATTGGCAAAGTACCCAGGACGGGCTCCATGGGTCCCGGGCAGCTTCCCCCGGGCGTCTGGGGCACCCACCTCCAGGCCGACGGCATGTCAAAGTACCCAGGACGGGCTCCACGGGTCCCGGGCATTCCTCCCCCAGGTCGTCCGGGCCCTAGAGCTCCGGTGGGCCAACCTGCGCCTGAGGCCCTGCCGGGGTCCAAGAGCCCTGCCTTGCGTGGGCAGGCAGTCAGGAACCCTACCGCGAAGGCTTGGGATGGATGGGGAGCTGGGAGTCCTTTCGATCCCGGCCCTCTGGTCGCCCGCGATGCTTTCCAATGGGGCGACCAGATGGCCGGGCTTCCCTGGAAGTCCCGATGAGGTGCCATTCGGCTCCTGGATACCAGCTAGGGCTCCATGAGGTCGGGTTCTTTTACGCCTTGGGTCCCCTCTGTCACCTCGCGTGCACGGATTGCAAGAAAGGGGGGTAATTTCCCTCCGGATTACTAGGGGCAGGGTACGCCCGGACACCTCTCCAGGGCTGGTGGTTCTCTGCCCGGGGGGGACCAGATGAGATATGCCTGGGCAACACCTCCCCCGGGCGTCTGGGGGCTCCATTCTCCGGGCCAACGGCATGGCTCAATGCCCAGGACGGGCTCCACGTGTCCCGGACAGACCTCCCCTGGGCGTCCGGGGCACCCATCTCCAGGAGGCCAACGGGATGGCAAAGTACCCGGGAAGGGCTCCACGGGTCCCGGGCAGCCTTCCCCCGGGCGTCCGGGGCTCCCACCTCCAGTCCGACGGCATGTCACAGTGCCCAGGACGGGCTCCATGGGCCCCGGACAGCCCTCCCCCCGGGCGTTCGGGGCACACATCTCCAGGAGGCCAACAGCGTTGCAAAGTACCCGGAAAGGACTCCACGGGTACCGGGCAGTCCTCCCCCGGGCGTCCGGGGCACCCATCTCCATGAGGCCAACGGCATTGGCAAAGTACCCGGGAGGGGCTCCACGGGTACCGGGCAGTCCTCCCCCGGGCGTCCAGGGCACCCACCTCCAGGCCGACGGCATGTAAAAGTGCCCAGGACAGGCTCCATGGGTCCCGGGCAGCCCACCCCCGGGCATCTGGGGCACCCATCTCCAGGAGGCCAACGGAGTTGCAAAGTACCCGGGAAGGGCTCCACGGGTACCGGGCAGTCCTCCCCCGGGCGTCCGGGGGCTCCCTTCTCCAGGCCGACGGCATGGTTCAATGCCCAGGACGGGACGTCAAGTGGCCAGGACGGGCTCCATGCGTCCCGGGCATTCGTCCCGGGACGGGGACGGGGTGGGGAAGAGTCCAGGCGGCTTCACCTCCATGCCCGGCCATCTGGTCGCCCGGATTCCCTCGGCCATCTGGTCGCCCGGATCCCCTCGGGCATCTGGTCACCCGCAACGCTTTCCTATGGGGGGGACCAGATGGCCGAACTTCCCTGGAAGTCTTAATGAGGTGCCATTCGCCTCCCGGATCCCAGCGAGGGCTCCATGAGGTCGGGTTCTTTCACGCCTTGGGTCCCCTCTGTCACCTCGCGTGCACAGATTGCAAGAAAGGGGGGTAATTTGCCTCCGGATTACTATGGGGCAGGGTATGCCCGGACACCCCTCCAGGGTTGGTGGTTCTCTGCCATGGGGACCAGATGGGATATGCCTGGGCAACACCTCCCTAGGCCACCCGGAGCTTCCTTCCTCCAGGCCAACTGCATGTCAAATTGCCCAGGACGGGCTCCATGGCTCTTGGGCAGTCGTCCCCCGGGCGTCCGGTGCTCCATCCAGGCCGACGGCATGGCAGAGTGCCCGGGACAGGCTCCATGCGTCCCGGGCCTTCGTCCCCCCGGGTGTCCGGGGCTCCATCCAGGCTGACGGCATGGCAGAGTGCCCGGGACGGGCTCCACGGGCCCCGGGCGTCCGGGGCTCCCTTCCCCGGGCCAGCGGCATGTCAGAGTGCCCAGGACCAGTTCCACGGGTCCCAGGCAGTCCTCCCCCGGGCGTCCGGGGCTCCCTTCCCCGGGCCAAAGCATTTCAGAGTGCCCAGGACGGGCTCCACGGGTTCCGGGCGTCCAGGTCTCCCTTCCCCGGGCCAACGGCTTGTCAGAGTGCCCAGGACGGGCTCCACTGGCCCCGGGCGTCCGGGGCACCCTTCCCCGGGCCAGCGGCATGTCAAAGTGCCCAGGACGAGTTCCACGGGTCCCGGGCAGTCCTCCCCTCGGGTGTCCGGGGCTCCCTTCCCCGGGCCAAAGCATTTCAGAGTGCCCAGGACGGGCTCCACGGGTCCCGGACGTCCGGGGCTCCCTTCCCCGGGCCAACGGCATACAGGAGTGCCCAGGACGGGCTCCACAGGTCCCGGTCGTCTGGGGCTCCCTTCCCCGGGCCAACGGCTTGTCAGAGTGCCAAGGACGGGCTCCACGGGTCCCGGTCGTCTGGGGTCCCTCCCCCGGGCCAACAGCAGGTCAGAGTGCCCAGGACGGGCTCCACGGGTCCCGGGCAGCCCGCCCCCCGGGCGTTCGGGGCACCCATCTCCAGGAGGCCAACGGCGTTGCAAAGTACCCGGGAAGGGCTCCACGGGTACCGGGCAGTCCTCCCCCGGGCGTCCGGGGCTCCCTTCTCCAGGCCAACGGCATGGTTCAATGCCCAGGATGGGCTCCATGTGTCCCGGACAGACCTCCCCCGGGCGTCCGGGGCACCCATCTCCAGGCCAACGGCATGGCTCAATGCCCAGGACGGGCTCCATGGGTCCGGGGAGGCGTCCCATGCGCCTCCGGGCTTGGGAGCCCCGGCTGGGTCCAGGGGCCCGGGCGGGCCCCGGGTCGGGTGCTCCGGCCCTGGTCCCTGTCTCCCAGCCTACCGCACTGCCAAGGGCCTAGGAATGGGTTCCGTTGTTCCCGGGGAGCCTCCCCTTGCTTGGCTGGGTTCAGGAGCAGTGGCTTGGGCCCCTGAGGGCCCGGGGAGGGCGTCCTCCCCACCCCGGGCTCTGTCCTTGGTCCAGCTGCGTGGCAGGGTGCCCGGGACGGGGTCCGGAGGGACCGGGGAGGCGTCCCATGCACCTCCGGGCTTGGGAGCCCCGGCTGGGTCCAGGGGCCCGGGCGGGCCCCGGGTCGGGTGCTCCGGCCCTGGTCCCTGTCTCCCAGCCTACCGCACTGCCAAGGGCCTAGGAATGGGTTCCGTTGATCCCGGGGAGCCTCCCCTTGCTTGGCTGGGTTCAGGAGCAGTGGCTAGGGCCCCTGAGGGCCCGGGGAGGGCGGCCTCCCCACCCCGGGCTCTGTCCTTGGTCCTGCTGCATGGCAGGGTGCCCGGGACGGGGTCCGGAGGGACCGGGGAGGCGTCCCATGCACCTCCGGGCTTGGGAGCCCCGGCTGGGTCCAGGGGCCCGGGCGGGCCCCGGGTCGGGTGCTCCGGCCCTGGGCCCTGTCTCCCAGCCTGCCGCACGGCCAAGGGCCCGGGAAGGGGTTCCGATGTGCCCGGGGAGCCTCCCCTTGCTTGGCTGGGTTCAGGAGCAGTGGCTAGGGCCCCTGAGGGCCCGGGGAGGGCGGCCTCCCCACCCCGGGCCCTGTCCTTGGTCCTGCTGCGTGGCAGGGTGCCCGGGACGGGGTCCGGAGGGACCGGGGAGGCGTCCCATGCACCTCCGGGCTTGGGAGCCCCGGCTGGGTCCAGGGGCCCGGGCGGGCCCCGGGTCAGGTGCTCCGGCCCTGGGCCCTGTCTCCCAGCCTGCCGCACTGCCAAGGGCCCGGGAAGGGGTTCCGATGTGCCCGGGGAGCCTCCCCTTGCTTGGCTGGGTTCAGGAGCAGTGGCTAGGGCCCCTGAGGGCCCGGGGAGGGCGG
>NC_136058.1:377206493-377213993 GCF_964261635.1 Lissotriton helveticus
GGGCCGTCGGCAGGTCAGAGTGCCCAGGACGGGCTCCATGGGTCCCGGGCAGTCCTCCCCCCGGGCGTCCGGGGCTCCCTTCCCCGGGCCGACGGCAGGTCAGAGTGCCCAGGACGGGCTCCACGGGTCCCGGGCAGTCCTCCCCCCCGGGGGTCCGGCGCTCCCTTCTCCAGGCCGATGGCAGGTCAGAGTGACCAGGACGGGCTCCACGGGTCCCGGGCAGTCCTCTCCCGGGCGTACGTGGTTGTCCGACTGATTCGGGCAGATGTGCTTTTACGAACCTGATCGGAATCGGCCCAAATAATAATAATAATAATAATAATAATAATAATCCACATTTGTAAGGCGCACAATCACCCGTAAGGGTCTCTAGGCGCTAGGGGCCGTCGGGAAGATTAAGCAAGCTATTGCCCAGAGTCACATGGTGCTGGGCTAATCTGCGGCCGGTGCCGGGGATCGAACCCTGATCTCTGGGATGCTCGAGGGTTACTACGCGCTCTACAAAAACCTTAAATAAAAAAATGTCCAGATTCCGGAGTCAGCCGCCCTAGCCGCGGCGCCAGCTATTTCCCAGAGTCACCTGGTGCTGGGCTAATCTGCCGCCGGTGCCGGGGATCGAACCGTGATCTCCAGATTCCGGAGTCAGCCTCCCTAGCCGCGGCGCCAGCTATTTCCCAGAGTCATGTGGTGCTGGGCTAATCTGCGGCCGGTGCCGGGGATCGAACCCTGATCTCTGGGATGCTCGAGGGTTACTACGCGCTCTACAAAAACCTTAAATAAAAAAAGTCCAGATTCCGGAGTCAGCCGCCCTAGCCGCGGCGCCAGCTATTTCCCAGAGTCACCTGGTGCTGGGCTAATCTGCCGCCGGTGCCGGGGATCGAACCGTGATCTCCAGATTCCGGAGTCAGCCTCCCTAGCCGCGGCGCCAGCTATTTCCCAGAGTCACCTGGTGCTGGGCTAATCTGCCGCCGGTGCCGGGGATCGAACCGTGATCTCCAGATTCCGGAGTCAGCCTCCCTAGATACGGCGCCAGCTATTTCCCAGAGTCACGTGGTGCTGGGCTAATCTGCCGCCGGTGCCGGGGATCGAACCGTGATCCCCAGATGGGGATATCCCAAAAATCTGGCATGGATACGGCCCGCCAGGACAGGTTTGGGCACCCCTGATATAGAGGCAGTCAACGCGAAATCTGCTGGGTTCGATTCCGATCCGTGTCAGAAGGTCCGTAGGAATCTGTCGGGCTTGGGAGTCCGTACAACAGGGGTGCCCAAACCTGTCCTGGCGGGCCGTATCCATGCCAGATTTTTGGGATATCCCCATCTGGTGATCACGGTTCGATCCCCGGCGCCGGCGGCAGATCAGAGTGCCCAGGACGGAGTCCATGTGACCCGGGCAGTCCTATCCCCTGGGTGTACGTGGTTGTCCGACATGTCGGTCGGATGTGCTTTTACGTACCGGATCGGAATCGGCCCCCATAAAATCGTACGTAAAGTATATAGCAAATCAACCTGAAATCTGCTGGGTCAGAAAGGGCTCGATTCCGATCCGTGTCGGAAGGTTAGGAGTCCGTACGAATTTGTCGGGACGGCATGGCAGAGTGCCCGGGATGGGCTCCATGGCTCTTGGGCAGTCGTCCCCCGGGCGTCCGGGGCTCCATCCAGGCCGACGGCATGGCAGAGTGCCTGGGACGGGCTCCATGCGTCCCGGGCCTTCGTCCCCCGGGCGTCTGGGGCTCCATCCAGGCTGACAGCATGGCAGAGTGCCCAGGTCGGGCTCCATGGTTTTCAGGGTGGTCCTCCCCTGGGTGTCGGGGCGCTCCAGGCCGAAGGCATGAAAAAGTGCCCAGGACGGGCTCCATGCGTCCCGGGCATTCGTCCCCCGGGCGTCCGGGGCTCTATCCAGGCTGACGGTATGGCAGAGTGCCCGGGTCGGGCTCCATGGCTTTCACGGTGGTCCTCCCCTGGGTGTCTGGGGGCTCCAGGCCGAAGGCATGGAAAAGTGCCCAGGACGGGCTCCATGCGTCCCGGGCACGGGCACGGGGACGGGGACAGGGTCGGGAGAGTCCAGGCGGCTTCACTTCCGTGTCCAGCCATCTGATCGCCCAGATTCCCTCGGCCATCTGGTCGCCCGGATCCCCCCGGGCATCTGGTCGCCCGCAACGCTTTCCTATGGGGCGACCAGATGGCCGAACTTCCCTGGAAGTCCCGATGAGGTGCCATTCGCTGCCCGGATCCCAGCGAGGGCTCCAGGAGGTCGGGTACATTCGCGCCTTGGGTCCCCTCTGTCACCTCGCGTGCACAGATTACAAGAAAAGGGGGTAATTTTCCTCCGGATTACTAGGGAGAAGGGTACGCCCGGACACCCCTCCGAGGCTGGTGGTTCTCTGCCATGGGGACCAGATGGGCTATGCCTGGGCAACACCTCCCTAGGCCACCCGGGGCTTCCTTCCTCCAGGCCAACTGCATGTCAAATTGCCCAGGACGGGCTCCATGGCTCCTGGGTAGTCGTCCCCCGGGCGTCCGGGGCTCCATCCAGGCTGATGGCATAGAAAAGTGCCCAGGACGGGCTCCATGCGTCCCGGGCATTCGTCCCCTGGGCGTCTGGGGCTCCATCTAGGCTGACGGTATGGCAGAGTGCCCGGGTCGGGCTCCATGGTTTTCACGGTGGTCCTCCCCTGGGTGTCTGGGGGCTCCAGGCCAAAGGCACGGAAAAGTGCCCAGGACGGGCTCCATGCGTCCCGGGCATTCGTCCCCCGGGCTTCCGGGGCTCCATCCAGGCTGACGGCATGACAGAGTGCCCGGGTCGGGCTCCATGGGTCCCGTGCAGCCCTCCCCCGGGCGTCCGGGGCTCCCACCGCCAGGCCAACGGCATGTCAAAGTGCCCAGGACGGGCTCCATGAGTCCGGGACAGTCCTCCCCCGGGCGTCCGGGACACCCATCTCCAGGAGGCCAACGGCATTGGCAAAGTACCCAGGACGGGCTCCATGGGTCCCGGGCAGACCTCCCTCGGGCGTCCGGGGCACCCATCTCCATGAGGCCAACGGCATTGGCAAAGTACCCAGGACGGGCTCCATGGGTCCCAGGTAGACCTCCCCCGGGCGTCCGGGGCACCCATCTCCACGAGGCCAACGGCATTGGCAAAGTACCCGGGAAGGGCTCCATGGGTCCCGGGTAGACCTCCCCCGGGCGTCCGGGGCACCCATCTCCATGAGGCCAACGGCATTGGCAAAGTACCCAGGACGGGCTCCATGGGTCCCGGGCAGCTTCCCCCGGGCGTCCGGGGCACCCACCTCCAGGCCGACGGCATGTCAAAGTACCCAGGACGGGCTCCACGGGTCCCGGGCATTCCTCCCCCACGTCGTCCGGGCCCTAGAGCTCCGGTGGGCCAACCTGCGCCTGAGGCCCAGCCGGGGTCCAAGAGCCCTGCCTTGCGTGGGCAGGCAGTCAGGAACCCTACCGCGAAGGCTTGGGATGGATGGGGAGCTGGGAGTCCTTTCGATCCCGGCCCTCTGGTCGCCCGCGATGCTTTCCAATGGGGCGACCAGATGGCCGGGCTTCCCTGGAAGTCCCGATGAGGTGCCATTTGGCTCCTGGATGCCAGCTAGGGCTCCATGAGGTCGGGTTCTTTTACGCCTTGGGTCCCCTCTGTCACCTCGCGTGCACGGATTGCAAGAAAGGGGGGTAATTTCCCTCCGGATTACTAGGGGCAGGGTACGCCCGGACACCTCTCCAGGGCTGGTGGTTCTCTGCCCGGGGGGGACCAGATGAGATATGCCTGGGCAACACCTCCCCCGGGCGTCTGGGGGCTCCATTCTCCGGGCCAACGGCATGGCTCAATGCCCAGGACGGGCTCCACGTGTCCCGGACAGACCTCCCCTGGGCGTCCGGGGCACCCATCTCCAGGAGGCCACCGGGATGGCAAAGTACCCGGGAAGGGCTCCACGGGTCCCGGGCAGCCTTCCCCCGGGCGTCCGGGGCTCCCACCTCCAGTCCGACGGCATGTCACAGTGCCCAGGACGGGCTCCATGGGCCCCGGACAGCCCTCCCCCCGGGCGTTCGGGGCACACATCTCCAGGAGGCCAACAGCATTGCAAAGTACCCGGAAAGGACTCCACGGGTACCGGGCAGTCCTCCCCCGGGCGTCCGGGGCACCCATCTCCATGAGGCCAACGGCATTGGCAAAGTACCCGGGAGGGGCTCCACGGGTCCCGGGCAGGCCTCCCCCGGGCGTCCAGGGCACCCACCTCCAGGCCGACGGCATGTAAAAGTGCCCAGGACGGGCTCCATGGGTCCCGGGCAGCCCACCCCCGGGCATCTGGGGCACCCATCTCCAGGAGGCCAACGGAGTTGCAAAGTACCCGGGAAGGGCTCCACGGGTACCGGGCAGTCCTCCCCCGGGCGTCCGGGGGCTCCCTTCTCCAGGCCGACGGCATGGTTCAATGCCCAGGACGGGACGTCAAGTGGCCAGGACGGGCTCAATGCGTCCCGGGCATTCGTCCCGGGACGGGGACGGGGTGGGGAAGAGTCCAGGCGGCTTCACCTCCATGCCCGGCCATCTGGTCGCCCGGATTCCCTCGGCCATCTGGTCGCCCGGATCCCCTCGGGCATCTGGTCGCCCGCAACGCTTTCCTATGGGGGGGACCAGATGGCCGAACTTCCCTGGAAGTCTTAATGAGGTGCCATTCGCCTCCCGGATCCCAGCGAGGGCTCCATGAGGTCGGGTTCTTTCACGCCTTGGGTCCCCTCTGTCACCTCGCGTGCACAGATTGCAAGAAAGGGGGGTAATTTGCCTCCGGATTACTATGGGGCAGGGTATGCCCGGACACCCCTCCAGGGTTGGTGGTTCTCTGCCATGGGGACCAGATGGAATATGCCTGGGCAACACCTCCCTAGGCCACCCGGAGCTTCCTTCCTCGGGGCCAACTGCATGTCAAATTGCCCAGGACGGGCTCCATGGCTCTTGGGCAGTCGTCCCCCGGGCGTCCGGTGCTCCATCCAGGCCGACGGCACGGCAGAGTGCCCGGGACAGGCTCCATGCGTCCCGGGCCTTCGTCCCCCCGGGCGTCCGGGGCTCCATCCAGGCTGACGGCATGGCAGAGTGCCCGGGACGGGCTCCACGGGCCCCGGGCGTCCGGGGCTCCCTTCCCCGGGCCAGCGGCATGTCAGAGTGCCCAGGACGGGCTCCACGGGCCCCGGTCATCCGGGGCACCCTTCCCCGGGCCAGCGGCATGTCAGAGTGCCCAGGACCAGTTCCACGGGTCCCGGGCAGTCCTCCCCCGGGCGTCCGGGGCTCCCTTCCCCGGGCCAAAGCATTTCAGAGTGCCCAGGACGGGCTCCACGGGTTCCGGGCGTCCAGGTCTCCCTTCCCCGGGCCAACGGCTTGTCAGAGTGCCCAGGACAGGCTCCACGGGCCCCGGGCGTCCGGGGCACCCTTCCCCGGGCCAGCGGCATGTCAGAGTGCCCAGGACGAGTTCCACGGGTCCCGGGCAGTCCTCCCCCCGGGTGTCCGGGGCTCCCTTCCCCGGGCCAAAGCATTTCAGAGTGCCCAGGACGGGCTCCACGGGTCCCGGACGTCCGGGGCTCCCTTCCCTGGGCCAACGGCATACAGGAGTGCCCAGGATGGGCTCCACGGGTCCCGGACGTCCGGGGCTCCCTTCCCCGGGCCAACGGCATACAGGAGTGCCCAGGACGGGCTCCACAGGTCCCGGTCGTCTGGGGCTCCCTTCCCCGGGCCAACGGCTTGTCAGAGTGCCAAGGACGGGCTCCACGGGTCCCGGTCGTCTGGGGTCCCTCCCCCGGGCCAACAGCAGGTCAGAGTGCCCAGGACGGGCTCCACGGGTCCCGGGCAGCCCGCCCCCCGGGTGTTCGGGGCACCCATCTCCAGGAGGCCAACGGCGTTGCAAAGTACCCGGGAAGGGCTCCACGGGTACCGGGCAGTCCTCCCCCGGGCGTCCGGGGCTCCCTTCTCCAGGCCAACGGCATGGTTCAATGCCCAGGACGGGCTCCATGTGTCCCGGACAGACCTCCCCCGGGCGTCCGGGGCACCCATCTCCAGGCCAACGGCATGGCTCAATGCCCAGGACGGGCTCCATGGGTCCGGGGAGGCGTCCCATGCGCCTCCGGGCTTGGGAGCCCCGGCTGGGTCCAGGGGCCCGGGCGGGCCCCGGATCGGGTGCTCCGGCCCTGGTCCCTGTCTCCCAGCCTACCGCACTGCCAAGGGCCTAGGAATGTGTTCCGTTGTTCCCGGGGAGCCTCCCCTTGCTTGGCTGGGTTCAGGAGCAGTGGCTTGGGCCCCTGAGGGCCCGGGGAGGGCGGCCTCCCCACCCCGGGCTCTGTCCTTGGTCCAGCTGCATGGCAGGGTGCCCAGGACGGGGTCCGGAGGGACCGGGGAGGCGTCCCATGCACCTCCGGGCTTGGGAGCCCCGGCTGGGTCCAGGGGCCCGGGCGGGCCCCGGGTCGGGTGCTCCGGCCCTGGTCCCTGTCTCCCAGCCTACCGCACTGCCAAGGGCCTAGGAATGGGTTCCGTTGATCCCGGGGAGCCTCCCCTTGCTTGGCTGGGTTCAGGAGCAGTGGCTAGGGCCCCTGAGGGCCCGGGGAGGGCAGCCTCCCCACCCCGGGCTCTGTCCTTGGTCCTGCTGCATGGCAGGGTGCCCGGGACGGGGTCCGGAGGGACCGGGGAGGCGTCCCATGCACCTCCGGGCTTGGGAGCCCCGGCTGGGTCCAGGGGCCCGGGCGGGCCCCGGGTCGGGTGCTCCGGCCCTGGGCCCTGTCTCCCAGCCTGCCGCACGGCCAAGGGCCCGGGAAGGGGTTCCGATGTGCCCGGGGAGCCTCCCCTTGCTTGGCTGGGTTCAGGAGCAGTGGCTAGGGCCCCTGAGGGCCCGGGGAGGGCGGCCTCCCCACCCCGGGCTCTGTCCTTGGTCCTGCTGCGTGGCAGGGTGCCCGGGACGGGGTCCGGAGGGACCGGGGAGGCGTCCCATGCACCTCCGGGCTTGGGAGCCCCGGCTGGGTCCAGGGGCCCGGGCGGGCCCCGGGTCGGGTGCTCCGGCCCTGGTCCCTGTCTCCCAGCCTGCCGCACTGCCAAGGGCCCGGGAAGGGGTTCCGATGTGCCCGGGGAGCCTCCCCTTGCTTGGCTGGGTTCAGGAGCAGTGGCTAGGGCCCCTGAGGGCCCGGGGAGGGCGGCCTCCCCACCCCGGGCTCTGTCCTTGGTCCTGCTGCGTGGCAGGGTGCCCGGGACGGGGTCCGGAGGGACCGGGGAGGCGTCCCATGCACCTCCGGGCTTGGGAGCCCCGGCTGGGTCCAGGGGCCCGGGCGGGCCCCGGGTCGGGTGCTCAGGCCCTGGGCCCTGTCTCCCAGCCTGCCACACTGCCAAGGGCCCGGAAAGGGGTTCCGATGTGCCCGGGGAGCCTCCCCTTGCTTGTCTGTGTTCAGGAGCTCCATCCGGGGCCCCTGAGGGCCCCGGGGAGGGTGGCCTCCCCACCCCGGGCTCTGTCCTGGGTCCTGC
>NC_136058.1:377223993-377228993 GCF_964261635.1 Lissotriton helveticus
GGGCGCTGGGGACAAGGCTCCACCGGGGCCCGGGGAGGCTCTCCCCAGCCTGGCTAGGGTTCGGAAGGTGGGACCGGGCCCGGGATTTGAGCTCCGGCCGGCCAGCCACGGGGTGCGCGAGCCCCCTGTCGCGCAGGCCACCAGAGGGTCCGGGTGCTGGGGACGGGGCTCCACTGGGGCCCGGGGAGGCTCTCCCCAGCCTGGCTAGGGTTCGGAAGGTGGGACCGGACCCGGGGCTTGAACTCCATCTGGCCAGGCCCCGAGGGTGCTGGTACCCCTCCGTCCTGCAATCCGGCCGGGGGTCCGGGGCGCCCGGGACGGAGGTTCCACCGGGGCCCGGGGAGGCTCTCCCCAGCCTGGCTAGGGTTCAGAAGGTGGGACCGGACCCGGGGCTTGAACTCCATCTGGCCAGGCCCCGAGGGTGATGGAGCCCCCTGTCCCGCAGGCCACCAGTGGGTCCGGGCGCTGGGGACTGGGCTCCACCGGTTCCCGGGGAGGGTCTCCCAAGCCTGGCTAGGGTTCGGAAGGTGGGACCGGAACCGGGGCTTGAACTCCATCTGGCCAGGTACCCCTCCGTCCAGCAATCCGGCCGGGGGTCCGGGGCGCCCGGGACGGAGGGTCCACCGGGGGCCCAGGGGAGGCTCTCCCCGGCCCGGCCTAGGGTTCGGAAAGCCGGGACTGGGGCCGGGGACCGGGCCCGGGGCTTGAGCCCCGTCCGGCAGGGCCCAGTGGTGCGGGAATCCCCCCTCTGTCCTGCAAGCCGGCCGGGGGTCGGAGGCGCCCGGGACGGAGGGTCCATCAGGGCCCGGGGAGGCCTGAAGCCCCGGAGCCCTGCAGCCCCAGAGACCTGCAGCTCTGCAGCCCCCGGAACCCTGCAGCCCCAGAGCCCTGCAGCTCCGGGGCAGGCAGATTGGCGTCATTTTGGTCCCGGCCATCTGGTCGCCCCTCTCGCCTCGGCCATCTGGTCGCCCTGGAAGTCATGATGAGGTGCCATTCGCCTCCCAGATCCCAGCGAGGGCTCCAGGAGGTCGGGTACTTTCGCGCCTTGGGTCCCCTCTGTCACCTCGTGTGCACAGATTGCAAGAAAGTCAGGTAATTTCCCTCCGGATTACTAGGGACAGGGTACGCCCGGACACCCCTCCAAGGCTGGTGGTTCTCTGCTAGGGGGACCAGATGGGCTATGCCTGGGTAACACCTCCCTAGGCCACCCGGGCTTCCTTCCTCCAGGCCAACGGCTTGTCAAATTGCCCAGGACGGGCTCCATGGCTCTTGGGCAGGCGTCCCCCGGGCGTCCGCGGCTCCATCCCTGCCGACGGCATGCAAAAGTGCCCGGGACGGGCTCCATACGTCCCGGGCAGTCCTCCCCCGGGCGTCCGGGGCACCCATCTCCAGGAGGCCAACAGCATGGCAAAGTACCCGGGACGGGCTCCATGGGTCCCGGGCAGTCCTCCCCCAGGAATCCGGGGCTTCCATCTCCAGGCCAACGGCAGGTCAAAGTGCCCAGGACGGGCTCCACGGGTCCCTGGCAGTCCTCCCCCCGGGCGTCCGGGGCTCCCTTCCCCAGGCCAACGGCATGTCAAAGTGCCCAGGATGGGCTCCACGGGCCCCGGGCGTCCGGGGCTCCCTTCCCCAGGCCAACGGCATGCCAGAGTGCCCAGGACGGGCTCCACGAGTCCCGGGCGTCCGGGGCTCCCTTCCCCGGGACACCGGCTTGTCAGAGTGCCCATGACGGGCTCCACGGGTCCCGGGTATCTGGGACTCCCTTCCCCGGGCCAACGGCATGCCGGAGTTCCCAGGACAGGCTCCACGGGTCCCGGGCGTCCGGGGCTCCCTTCCCCGGTCCGACGGCTTGTCAGAGTGCCCAGGACGGGCTCCACGGTTCCCGGGCGTCCGGGGTTCCCTTCCCCGGGTCAGCGGCATGTCAGAGTGCCCAGGACGAGTTCCACGGGTCCCGGGCAGTCCTCCCCCGGGCGTCCGGGGCTCCCTTCCCCGGGCCGTCGGCAGGTCAGAGTGCCCAGGACGGGCTCCATGGGTCCCGGGCAGTCCTCCCCCCGGGCGTCCGGGGCTCCCTTCCCCGGGCCGACGGCAGGTCAGAGTGCCCAGGACGGGCTCCACGGGTCCCGGGCAGTCCTCCCCCCCGGGGGTCCGGCGCTCCCTTCTCCAGGCCGATGGCAGGTCAGAGTGACCAGGACGGGCTCCACGGGTCCCGGGCAGTCCTCTCCCGGGCGTACGTGGTTGTCCGACTGATTCGGGCAGATGTGCTTTTACGAACCTGATCGGAATCGGCCCAAATAATAATAATAATAATAATAATAATAATCCACATTTGTAAGGCGCACAATCACCCGTAAGGGTCTCTAGGCGCTAGGGGCCGTCGGGAAGATTAAGCAAGCTATTGCCCAGAGTCACATGGTGCTGGGCTAATCTGCGGCCGGTGCCGGGGATCGAACCCTGATCTCTGGGATGCTCGAGGGTTACTACGCGCTCTACAAAAACCTTAAATAAAAAAATGTCCAGATTCCGGAGTCAGCCGCCCTAGCCGCGGCGCCAGCTATTTCCCAGAGTCACCTGGTGCTGGGCTAATCTGCCGCCGGTGCCGGGGATCGAACCGTGATCTCCAGATTCCGGAGTCAGCCTCCCTAGCCGCGGCGCCAGCTATTTCCCAGAGTCACGTGGTGCTGGGCTAATCTGCGGCCGGTGCCGGGGATCGAACCCTGATCTCTGGGATGCTCGAGGGTTACTACGCGCTCTACAAAAACCTTAAATAAAAAAATCTCCAGATTCCGGAGTCAGCCGCCCTAGCCGCGGCGCCAGCTATTTCCCAGAGTCACCTGGTGCTGGGCTAATCTGCCGCCGGTGCCGGGGATCGAACCGTGATCCCCAGATGGGGATATCCCAAAAATCTGGCATGGATACGGCCCGCCAGGACAGGTTTGGGCACCCCTGCCATACAGCATTTCTCATTTGCTTAGTGTCTTGTTATTGTTGGACGTAATGATGAATAGACTACTGTCTAATGGTCTTAGAGCCAGTATTACTACCGGTCCCAGTGTATGAGACACATACATGACTTTTCTGTTGCCTGCTTAGCATAGCTCCCTGCTCCTCTGTAGGTGTGCTACCAGCCAGTAAGGCGTGTGCCTTGCCCATCAGATGTGTTATCTTAGACTTGACTTCTCTGTGAGCAAAGTCTCCCTCCCATAGCAGGTGCTTTCTCTGAACTCTTGACTTGTAAAACTGCTGGGAAAGGCCCTCCCTAGCCCCTCACTCAGATAGATACATTTACCTTCAGAGCTCAGCTTTGGAGAAAGAGATTGGGGAGAGAGCAAATAGGGGAAGGCCCATGGTGCACACTTTATTTTACATAAAAGCTGGGGCTTGTGGGAGGACAGGGACAAGAGGGTTCTCAGGGAAAGAAATCCCAGGAGTATTGATGGCTAGGCCCTGAAACACAACAATCCCGGATTGGCAAGGCACAATATGCCTGTGCAACAGGCCTGACCCTAGGCTTCCGGAGTTCTTGGTCACAAAAGGCTCCAGTGATCTAAGCCCGACCAGGGCTGTGCCCGACCAGGGCTGTAGGCCGCGTTGGGAGCGCGTTAGGGACGCGTAAAGGGACGCAGGGCGCAGAACTCTGCCCGTTTCACCCCAGAATTTAGGGGAGGACACAGAATCTGGGAAAGCCAGTGGGAAGGATTTTCCAGGAGGAGAGTTCAGTGAGATAATCTGAAACACAATAGTGCTGGTGATCTGGCGGGTGCATTCTGTGAACCACTTTTGTCGGGAGCAGCCTGCCATCATGCCCTGATAAACACAACTCTAGTCCCAAGCCAGTGACCTCAGCAAATGCAAAGACATTCATAGTTATAGTCTCCTGCATCTGATTCTTGCCATCTTCATGTGAAACGTTGGCGTTATCATGTCTGCTGCGCACACTTTGTTCATATGTGTACAATTTAAGTGTGTGCACCTGATCACTGTCTTGGGCAGAGCTCTGCCTGTGAACAACCCATGTGAAGCATTGGTGGTTCAGTGGTAGAATTCTCGCCTGCCACGCGGGAGGTCCGGGTTCGATTCCCGGCCAATGCAAGACTGCTTTCTTTTGACTTTGTTTTCGAAAGGAAATATATGACCTCAGTGGGGAATAAAATGGTAAGCAGTGACCCCGACGTGATTTGAACACGCAACCTTCTGATCTGGAGTCAGACGCGCTACCGTTGCGCCACGAGGTCCTTACACTTACAGCTTTCGGAGCCAGATCAACAAATGCTGTGGGCCTTTTGACTTATTTTCCCCTCCTCATATGCCTACAGTTGTATTACAGAGCTTGACCTTTTGTTTTCTATCCTAATTATGAAATTGACTGCAGGTGCCGAGAGAACGCAGAGAATTTAAATATTCAGGGAAAGGGTGTCCAGCAGGAGAGAGCAAAGGTATGTATCTGTTTTCCATTCAAGTGTTTCATGCAGGCAAAATAATACGTCCCTGGGTGGGCTTGAACCACCAACCTTTCAGTTAACAGCCGAACGCGCTAACCGATTGCGCCACAGAGACGAGTGACTACAGCATCTTTCCTTAGACTCAATATATATCTTGATATGTATGTGCCTGCCTGGTGCTTGTCTTATATAAGCCATCATCATGTGAAACTTTGGCGTTGTCATGTCTGCTGCGCACACTTTGTTCATATGTGTACAATTTAAGTGTGTGCACCTGATCACTGTCTTGGACAGAGCTATGCCTGTGAACTCCCCATGTGAAGCATTGGTGGTTCAGTGGTAAAATTCTCGCCTGCCACGCGGGAGGCCTGGGTTCGATTCCCGGCCAATGCAAGGTTGCGTTCCTTTGACTTTGTTTTCGAAAGGAAATATATGAACTCAGTGGGGAATAAAATGGTAAGCAGTGACCCCGACGTGATTTGACCACGCAACCTTCTGATCTGGAGTCAGACGCGCTACCGTTGTGCCACAAGGTCCTTACACTTACAGCCTTCAAGCCAG